>NC_133204.1:532500-685000 GCF_958299795.1 Porites lutea
ACTATGGATTAAGTTAGATAAATCTTTTTTCGATCTGGACAAGGATCTCTATTTAGGCACTGTTTACATAAGTCCAAACACTTTACAAGTAATCGACCAAGAACTTTTAGACGATATTGAAAGCGAAATTGTAAATTTTACACTCAAAGGTGATGTAATTTTACAAGGTGACTTTAATGCGCGCACCGACAGCATGCAAGAATGGGCCATTTTACAGATATGGATGGAAGCGAGGCTGACGGTGACCTTGTTTTGGTACAAACCTTCCTGCTTTATTATGTAAATCAAGTTATTCTTATGCTAACTAGTATTTTTCAAGGACAATTTCCATAACAAAGCAAAGGAGGTTTGTATTAAAACAAGGTCACCGTCAGCCTCACATTCCTTCGAAGGCTAGGGTACTAAGTCCACAACTGTAAAATGGTCTATTCGCGGTCCATGACGACGATAATCAATTTCTTGAAATCTCAGAAGACTATGAAATAGATACAGAAAATTATCGCTATTCACAGGACGAAAATACAACTAACAGCAGAGGGAGGATTCTGATTGATCTTTGCACAGCTCTCAGTCTTAGGATCCTGAACGGCAGAGTGGTAGGTGATCTTACAGGGAAAAAAACATGCTTCAAATACAATGGGAGCAGTGTGGTAGATTATGTTATCATTTCCAGTAGAATTCTCAGATATGTTAATTACTTTATTGTCAACGATCTGGAACCCCACCTATCGGACCATTGTTCCCTTTCATTCGCATTAATGCTAAAACACAAAAAAAGGTGCTCCGGCAAACGATCAGACGAGATCACGTTAAGCGAATTTAAGAAATTAGTCTGGGACGATAATGCGAAATACGAATTAAGCCGACTATTAGAAAGTACAGAAACAAAAAACAGGCTGAACACAGCACTGAATAACAATAACGTGGACACAATGACTGATCTATTCACACAAAACTTAACTGACATATGAAACAAGCAGGCTTGAGATTCATTAACACCACGAGGAGGCATAGTGAAAAACCATGGTTCGACGAGCTGATGCAACATAGAAAAAGAGAATCTTAAATCATTAGGTAGGTATATCTCACGAAACCTGAACGTGGAGGAACTGAGATCAAGTCTACACAAGAAAAAAAGGTCTTTCAAACACCTGTTCAGAAAAAAGAAACGCCAACATTATAATCGGATAATTAAATGCATTGATCTCAGTAATGGTAAAACTGCGTGGAGACAACTTAGGAAATTATTCAACCTGGGCAAATCCAAAAATATGCAACAAAATACATCTGAGGACTTAGAGAAGTTTTACAGTTACTTTAAAAGTTAAACGTACGAAAACAGCAAAACGAAGAGTACATACTAACAAGATCAGAGGCCTTGGGGCCCCTAGATTATGAAATATCTGAACAGGAAACGGTAACTGCTATCGACCTCTTAAAAACTGGAAAGGCCCCGGGAGTAGATAACATTTTATGCGAGCTGCTCAAACATGGCAAAGAGGCCTTAAAAGGGCCTCTCACAATCCTTTTCAATAAAATCCTAACCAGTGGTAGGTACCCTACCCTGTGGAGTCATGGCCTAATTATACCAATCTTCAAAAAAGATGATCCGTCCAACCCAGGGAATTATAGAGGAATTACTCTCTTATCAGCCATGGGAAAGATTTTTACCTCAATAATGAATAGCAGGCTTTGTGACTATCTCATTGAAAAGGGCATAATTACTCCAGAACAATGTGGCTTCCGAAAAAAACATGGTACACAGGACAGTATCTTCATTTTAAAAGCACTAATAGACAAATATGTTAAATCTAAGCCCAAGAAATCAAATAACCTTTTATTCACCTGCTTTGTTGACTTTAGTAAAGCATTCGATAGTATCCCCAGAGGGAAACTGTTTCAAAAATTGAAGCTAGCGGGAGTAACGGGGCGCTTTCTTGAGATTCTACATTCAATGTACTCCAATGATAAATCATCTGTGAAAATAGAAAATATGCTAACACCTGCCTTTCGATGCCATACCGGTGTAAAACAAGGTTGCATGCTCTCGCCAACCCTTTTTAACCTTTATCTCAGTGACCTTTCAGAGAAACTTAAGGCCAAGAACCTAAATGACGTAGAACTAAACGAGTTACCGTTAAGTTGTATGCTCTACGCGGATGACTTGGTCATATTCTCCAAATCAAAAAACGAACTGCAGGGTTATTTGGATTCCCTCAGTGAATACTGCAAAGAAAACGACTTGTCGGTTAACCTTAATAAAACTAAGGTGTTAATTTTTAATAACTGCGGGAGAACCATGAATAAGCATGTATTATACTATAGAGGCAGTAAACTTGACAATGTTAGCAATTACAAATATCTTTGCCTACAATTTAGTACTTATGGGACCTTCACGTACGCTAAACAGGAAATAAAGAAAGTTGCCCTTAAAGCTTTGTACAAACTCAGGAAGGAAATGGGCGACCATTTCAGAGACGATGTACAGCTCACAATGAAAATTTTTGACACGGTTATTTCCCTAATACTCACGTACGGAAGCGAGGTCTGGGGGGTCGATCACGACGGAAAGCTAGAAAATGATCCAATTGAGTTTGTTCAAACAAATATAGGGTGGCTATTGGGAGTTAACAAATTCTGTAGCTCAAATGCGTGCAGATCGGAGGTAGGCCGGGCGGCCGTTTCCCAATGCGAACGAAGACAAAGTGCGGAGCCATTAAATATTGGCTGAAATTTTGTGAGCCGGAGCACCAAAATAAACTCTCTGGAATAGCATTTACAGACCAAATTGGTCAAGATAAAAAAGAACTTTGGTCAAGCAAATTAAAACGACTATTAAATCTCGCAGGTCTTGGCGACATATGGTCAGCGAAAACTAACACTCCTGCAATCATGACTCTATATACGACAGAGACTCTTAGACATTGAACAGCAAACATGGATTAGCGAAATACACAATGATGAACGAAAGGACCCGCATCAAAAAAACAAACTAAGAACTTTTAGGAAATTTAACCTTACCCATGACTATGAAAATTACCTCACAAATGTAAGAAACATCAATCATAGAGTAGCAATCACAAAGCTAAGATTAAGCAACCACAAACTAGCAATTGAAACTGGACGATACGTTAAACCCTATCAGAAACCAGACCAAAGAATCTGTCTATTATGTAAAACTGGATTAGAAGACGAGGAGCACTTTTTGATGAATTGCATAGCCTATAGGGATCCTAGGAGAGAGCTGTTCAATACGCTAAAAAAGGAAACTAATCTTATTCTTGACTCTATGACTCCAAGCTCTGCCTTTACAACGTTGATAAGTATGAAGCAAAGAGAGAAAACGCAAAACATTGTGGCTAAATACGTATATGATCGCTTCCGCGAAAGAGATAGTCGCGTTTAATATAACCTTGTTTAATAGTAGTATAAATTTTACAAATGTACACCTCTGTAATTATTGCACGAAAATCTTTGTTATCGTTGTAAACACATGTGTCTGTAGGCGCTCTGTTGATAATAAAGTACTTATCCTATCCTATCCTGTATGCAGGCTTTCAGTAACCGTGTCCTTGACTTGGCGTAGAAGGTCGATTACTCTTGGGTGAATTCCCTCACTACCAGAATATCTCACAAGAATATTAATCACCCAATCAAGACGAAATACAGTATAATCCAAGCCATCTGCATCATGGTTTCCCCTTTCAAAACGCCTTTGAATATCAATCACCAGGAGCCCACTCCTGCAATCACATAACTTTTGACACAATTTCTTACGGAAAATTCACGCCGAGCAGCCATGTTGAAAGTGGAATGGATTTTCGGTCAGTGTAAAACGCAGACTGCGGACTGCAGACTGCAGACTGCGGACCAGGGGTAAAATGCAGACTGAGTGTAAAATGCAGACTGCAGACTAAGAGTAAAACGCAGGCTGGGGTAAAATGCAGAATAAAGACTGTAGACTTTTTTAAACATTTGTGCCCCTTCTTCTTCAAATCGGTGAAATAGCTAACCGGTATCAGTTACACACTTCGCTTCTTGGGAACCTGTAGTCGAATAATCTTCATACATTATAATGTGCAACTAGTTCCTACCCAGGCTCCACTCGGTTCGTTAATCAGAAGAACCGAAATTGTCAATTTTGACATTTTGGTTCAGTTGCTCCAATTTCCGTTCTGTCCTAAATTCTGTTCAGTTGCTCCAATTTCCGTTCTGTCGCTTCAATTTCGGTTCTGTTGCTCCAATCTCTGTTCTGTTGCTTTAATTTCTATTCTGTTGCTTCAATTTCTGTTCTGTTTTCCTAAATTCTGTTCCATTAAATGAATAAAATATACAGGATCTTCAAAACAGAATTTGAAATAGGATTTTGACGCATATGACCCCTCATAATATACACGACAGCTCTCTGTAGAGTCACCCTTATCATTCACATTGTCCGCCATATTGAGCAGAGAGTTTGCGTGAAGGGAAATCTTTTCGCGCCAAAATGCAGTTATACCACAGGCAGCCCAAGCTCACGTCACGTGAAAGGATTAGATTAATTATTAGCGGTGTGCGAGCCGGGACGTGACTGTTCAACGAAAGCAGTATTGGGTTACATGGCGGCCGTGAATTTATAAAGGATTTGTATGGGAATCCACGATATAGATTTAGGAAGATAAATACTCGTAGAAATTCTCAATAAAAAACGTCTTACCTTATTTAAATGGTGTGTTCTTGCTTGCTGTGTGGTTATTTTCCCGATCCGGTGCGATTTTAGCGATTTTTTTCATTTCTGAGTTTCCACTACTAAAGAGAGAGCAAGGCCGAACGCTTCCAATCTGGACAGCCCGCCGAACGAAGCCAAAAATTCCGGGTTAAAATATCCCCACGGCCAAAATTCCACCGCAGAATCCAACTACAAAGGTTAAACTTTCATTTCAACTTTCTAGCCACGCAATCGCATCCCTGCGAGCGACGCCAGGCGGCAGTTTGTTTCCCCGATGAAACAGTAAAACGTTGGGCCAGAACCGCGTACAAATCCACCACGACACAACGACCGTTGAAGTCGGCTTGGTAACCTCGTCACGTTGACAAACAAAGACTCACGGGGTACACTAACGCAAATTGTCAACATGAATTTCTGTTCTCATCCTGGGTCCCCTCGGGTCGAATCGACAATACCGCATTGTCTCAATCGACCAATCAAAATCGCGCCGTGTCGTGTTTACAACACGAAAGTTTATGCAAACTCAGAGGAAACCCAGGGAGATAAATACGTGGAGCTGGAGATTTTATTCTTATTACGTGGAGATTTGTTTCTTATTACGATGTGATCATCTGGAAATTCAGGAAAGATTTCTTTAGCGTTCAGTCATGTAAGTCTAATGTTTATTTCGTTTGTTTTTTATTCAAGCGTTTGAATCTTCAAGTTCAGGAATGATATTTTGGCACCTCGTTGTCTTTGTAATCTACGAGCTAGCGATGGAAGTGACATTCATCCACTCTTAATTTTCCAACTTTAGGGTGAAGCTCAACGAGGACCAGAATACTATAGTAAAGTTTGCCTCCGAAGGCCATAATTTATTAATTACTGGCCAGGCTGGAGTCGGGAAAAGCGAGGTGGTGAAAACGATAATCGGAACAGCGAAAGCACGTGGGAAAAAGGTAGCTGTCATATGTTCTAGCGGCATTGCTTGCCAAGTATACGATCGTGGCGAAGCGTCCACAGTGCACTCATACTACGGCCTTTCGACTGCGGAGTTTCCTTGGCGGCAAGTTATTGATCGATCTTGCGAGAACTCTTTAATACGAGACAGAATAAAGGCCATCGATGTAATCATCTGGGACGAGGCGAGCATGTCCTCTCAGAGGATGTTTGAACTTGTCAATTTTCTGCATCACGAATTAGCGACAGATGATTGCAAGAATCTCCCTTTTGCAGGAAAGCAAATCATACTTATTGGCGAATTCCTTCAGCTGCAACCTGTACCAAATCTCTTTGATGAAGGCCACTTCATGTTTTTTTCCCCGTTGTTTGACTTTGCTGTGGCTCATCGTTTCGGTTTAACGGTGGTTATGCGACAGCAAGACCCAGCATTTTTGTCCGCTGTATCAGAAATCAGAGAAGGAAATTGTTCGTTGGCCACAGAACATTTTATCACCTCTTTGCAAAGGGAATTACCCTGGCAACTCCTTCAAAATGCTACACATATTTATTTCAGGAAGGTTCCTGTGCAGCTAGAAAACCGACGCCAGCTGGATGCAATCAATGAAGAAATGATCACTTTTCAAGCAGACTTTGAAAATGACAGGTCGAGGAGCATGAGCTGGCCAGGAGCTTCCATTTTGCAATTGAAACGTGGCTGCAAAGTGATGCTGGTTTGGAACAAGTCGGATGACTTGAAAAACGGTACCCTTGGTATCTTCACTGGTGTAAAGGGCAATGACCTGTTGGTCAATTTTAAAGAAGTAGGGATCGTCGAAATAGGGCGGGAAACGTGGATAAAGAGGGATAGGAATGGTCAAAGGATTGGAAGTGTGACGCAGTTTCCTATCGTGCTCGCTTATGCGTGCACTTGCCACAAGTCACAAGGGCTCACTTTGCCATCTGCAGTCGTCCACTGCTCTAGAGAGTATGTACCGGGGCTCATTTATGTGGCGATTTCAAGAGTCAAGTCTCCCGAACACATACAGGTGTTAAATTTCAATAGTCGACAGCTTTTGAAGCCGCAGAAAAAGGCTCTTGATATCTGCTCTTCAAAACACGTTTGCCAGCCCGTTGCTGACCTCTCCTGCTGTCGCAACAAGACCATCAACCAAGCTAATATGCTCTGTGTAAGAGACCGCTACCAGGATATCAACCAGGAAAACGAAGAGCCCTATACATTTCCATGTGACATGCTCGATGGGCCAGTACGAGCGTGCTTTGAAGATGATGAGGTTGCTACCCCACTGGAGCTACTGGACATTTTTGAAAGGCTGACCAGGCATGAATCAACGCTGTCAAGTCCCCCCGACGAATTTTTCATCAATTCTTGCACTCGCCTACTGTCCATGAAAACAGAATTAGCTGTGTCTCCCTTTCAAGAACAAAAGAACAGTATGATTGACTTAATGGTAAATGATGCTTGTTGGATATCAAAGGTTCAACCTTTTTTAAAACTGATTTGGTTTCATGTATTCCTGCTGATCGAAAACCATATCGTCGAAAACCACGAGGAAATTGTCGTTGACATCGGACGGCAAAGATTCACTGAGGTGACTGGTGCGTTGCATCAGTTTTTCAATGGGAACGATTTTTCAAGGTATGTCTGCGTTGTTTTTGGCGTGAACGAAAGTACCCCTCCCCAACGGGCTGTCGCAATACAGCTGGCTACTTTCGTCTACTATGGATTTCTGGAACACTTGAATTGTATTGTGAGAGAGGAAGCAACCAGTGAGCCTGTTATCTTTGATGTTGGAGAAATGACGGAGGTGGGGCGCTCAAAGGTACGTCACGTTGGTGGTTGGGCGGTGAGGAAAGTCTTATCTCGGGGACGGAAGTACGTCCAAAGAAATGTACACACAAATTCCAGTTCCACTTTGGCCATTGTTGAAAGTCAGCAAAGAGCTTGTGAACTATTGGAGGAGAACATTATTCAACCCTTCGATCAACTAGAGGAAAGTTCCAAGTTTCCCGAATCCTTACAAGTTACAGAAGAGAGACAGTATCGTCAACGGGGCCTACTTCACATCTCTGATGACGCGTATGTCTTCTTTCTAAGTCTTGAACAGAGAAGGGTGGACTTGCTTAACTTTCAAGTTCTGAAGAAAGCGCGTGAAGATATGGTGGAAGCAGCCTTTGATAGCCTTTACAGCGAAGAAACGTTAAAGGAGAGATGGAGAAAGTGTTTTCCAGAGGAGGATGCAAACAAGAGCAAGGTAATGAACATAGCAAGATAACGGCCTATAATACGCATATACCGTAGTCAAATTGCAAAAGGCGCTTCCTCTGTGTTGTAGGTCAATTTTATCCCGGGCTTAATTTTAATTTTCCATTGTCTTTTTTCTATGTTAATATATGATAATGAATATAAAACAAAGGAAAATCAAAATTGAACCAAGGACAAAACTGAACTACAGCATTAGCGTGAGAAATATTTACAGTTAACAGCAATAGTTAATTTGTGCCAGCGGCCGCTGCCTTTAGTTACTTGCGTGTGACCTCCCCTACATTGTCCATGACGAGTGGCACATAAGCGATGGCGGGGGTGTTAAACAAAAATGGTGGCCAGCGTAGCGTTACATTCATTGTATTCTTTACACAGGAACTGATTGAAAAACTATTTCATGGTATGTACTACATCAACATGGGTGCTGCCCAATTTCTTCGGGATTCAGGAGAGCATCTTTGGTCAAGAAGAGCGCGGAATTGCGGAAAAGAGTGTTACAAAGGAACAAAAAGACCAAAGAGAAGACGGATTGTGTACCATACAAGGTAAAAAAAAGCATTTTAATACACTAGAAATATGCCCGAAAGTTTACGACAATGCTGAATTAGTTAGAATTGATAAATGTCATACTTGACTTACAAGGTAACATTAATAAATCTTATATAAATTTTCTACATGGTTATAATAATAAAATTGTAATAGTCTGAAAAAAAAAGGCACTCGTTCTCTGTTTGTGCAATGCCTGTTTGTTTTAAACTATTATCGCATTTTCATTTGACTTTTAACAGGAAATTCTGAAAGACAGAAGTCAAAACAAGACAGTTTCACATAGTCGTCTGGTTGCCTTCATTCATCAGCATCAAGGCAGTGGCCCACTGAGTAGGGTATATCTCAAATCTGAATTGACAGCACTGTGTCAAGCATATGGTCTCAGAGTGTCTTCAAGATCATTAAAGCCAGCTCTAGCAGAAGAACTACTAGGTGCTATTTCTCAGAACAACTGCATTCCAAACACAGACCTTGTGGACGACAGACAATTCAGGATTGTAGAGAACTCAGCTGATGCAGATGGTCACATCAGGATACGGTTGTCAAGAGGTATTTCTAATAATAATGATAATAATCAGGCGCGGATCCAGGGGAGGTGAAATGGGTGAATTTTCACCCCCCCCCCCTTTTTTCTGAGCCCCCTTCTGTCTTTCCCTTATGCACAGATCTCAAACACCTCAACCTGAGGCTTTGCATGGTTCTATTACATTATTACAAAAATTCACCCCCCATTTCAAAATCCTGGATCCGTGCCTGATAGTACTATACATAACTTATATATACAAGTGTCAAAATTCCAATAGCAGTTATACATTTCTACAAATATTTAAAAGAGGAACGAATGTCCTGGATGTTGAGTCATTTAATGGCCAGGCTATAGGTTAGAGGAATAATATTTACAAGAGAAAAAAATTCTCAGAAAGCTTATTAATATATTTAAGCCACAGCCAAGGACTAAAAAATCTATTTGCAACCATTTAAAGACTAGAAGAAAATTAATGAGCTTATCACCCTTTAGTTGCAGTGTAGCTGCAGCTGAAGTAAGATCTGAAGGAGTGCATGGAATAGGCCTTAAGTGACTCCTGATTTAATTAACACAGTCTTCCCCAATTCATTTCACATGAATTTATCTAAGGAAAATTGATGGGAGAATCTAGCGCTTTATCAGAAGTCACTTGGTGCTTTATTCCAGGTACCCCCTCATGAAGAGGTGGGTGTAAAAGAGACTCTAAGTGACTATTATTCTGATAAACTGCTAGATTCTCCTTTCAAATTGAATTTTCTTGTAAAACAAAACCATAAACTGTAATTTGACATCACATCAACAGTCACTTGGGGCCTTATTCTATGCACCCTTTACATTAATCTGGTAATCTTACTTGAGAGAGCCTTCATTAGTTCATGGCCTTTTCCAAGGTCCACAAAACCAACAAGCTTGTGTTTCCCATCAACATTGGCCATCTCTAAATTCTCCTGAAAATTTTGACCAAAGCCAATGTATGAGATTTATAATGAACAAGAGTTTACGAACAGTTTGAATTAAACTGCAATATAACAGTATTATGTTGGATAGTGCATCATCTCCTCTTGGTGTTTATATTTTTTAAGTATTACCAGTCTCTTTGGTATTGTTGTTTTATCTTCAGTAAAACATAATTGTTATGGAATATTTCCAAAATATATTCTATGCAGATTTGAATTAAGGGTACCTGGATCTTCATTTCGTCAATCACAAAACCACCCATGTAGTCTGCTGCTTTCAATCCACTTTCCTTGGCAGCCTCCAGGCACCATCTCAATACTTCAGGGTTCCATCCAATTGTTTCTTTGACTTTGTTTTTGTAGAGCCTTTAAATATCAGTAAACATGGAGCAGATTGATAGGGTTTCAAATTATATACTAAAATGTATTGGATTTCAGATTTTGCATGTAAATATTACTATATATAGGACATATAGGCATTAATGGTAGTGGGAATGAATTGCATCTTTACAGCATCCACCTAGCTAGATTGTTCATGCTTAAAAAAGACAAATCATGTAAATGGTCTTGGTCAAAGGACACTCAAGAGGAAACTGTTCTTAGTAAAAAGAGATTGCATGAGATCAAAGAATTTGTATAAATACCTTAGGACAAACTGTGTGCACAGTTTAATTGTAATCATAATCATAAATATCTATAATCATGTGAAACAAGGATGCTTAAATTACTCACCTTATAGTTTTGTTGCTTGGAAGAATTAAAAATTGTCGGAGGGGATCCAAAACGTGGGGGTTTTTACAATACAAGTCCAGGCACAGTCTCATAACTCTGTATTTGAGAAAAAAAATAGGCTTTCAGGAACTTACTGTATTGTTTTGCAGTTGTTGTAATTTCATGTACATACTGTTTTTTTTATCAGCAATATGTTGAAGTAAATTATGCTGATAGGAGTTTTGTTAGTTAAATAGTATGTTAATTACATGGCAAATAAATTTTGAGACACTTTGGTTTTAGGTTGTTGATCATCATCTTAAGTGTTGCAGCAGGTCCATTCTAATCCCCTTTACCCAGGGAGATTTATTTTATGTAGCACCTGGATGAAGGGGAGATCCATAAGAGTCACAAGAAAACAGAACAATACATTCTAAGGGAATCCGATCGAGGTTACTCAATCATCCTTTCAATTCAAACAGTCAACATCTAGTAACGTAAAAGTCTCCCTCCCTGTGGAGAACGTCCCTCTTGGTCAATTTCCCAGAATAAATCCAGCCACACCCATGGTTAAAAAAATTCAAGAAATTTGTGTTTTAAGTTGTAGCTTGATCTTACATGTATGACTAAAAGTTGGTTACTTACTTTGGATGCCACCGATAACCGTTTTTGGTTTTGCATTCCAACAGGTTTTTCTGTTGTTGCCACAGACAGGCCATCTCTGCAGGAACATTCTGTTTTGCTATGTTTAAAAAAATTTGGGACAAATCTTCGTCATCTTCCCGATCCATTTCAATGCACTGGGACTTAAACTTTTCTTTCCAGTAGTGCTCCCTTTTCTCGGCGTTATAACGTGCTTGCCTTTCTTCGGCAAGTTGCTGCACGACTTCACTTTTAGAGAGATACCGTTTATTGGTACAAGGATGAATGGTGTCTCTTGCCTCCTTTCGTCGCTTAGCTCTGGCACCTAGAACTTTGATTTTCATGCAGTTCGCGCAGCAAATGCCTTCTCGGACACGAACAATACTGCAGTTGCCAGAGAAAGCCCTTATTTCCATTACGTTGGTAGCTCCTTCCGTGAAATCCACATAGTTTCCCGTGTTATGGGAAAGGGTAGTGGTTCCACTGGTGCTCCTCTACAAAGTTGGCCATTATCAATAAATGCCAGAAACAGGATGGCTCTCTGACTCAACGGATATCGCTCTATGCTTGCTACATCCACTAGGTTCGTGATGTCACTTTCGCAACCATGAGAAATCAGGGTGTAACGAATTTTTGAAGAAGGAAGTTGAGTTACCTTGAATTCAATAGAAACTCGCTGATTATTGAATGACCAGGACTCGTAACGCATAAATGACACAAAGCTCGGGTGGTCGCTTATCTTGTTCCATCCACCAACAAGTTCCATGCTACTTTCCCTAAATTGCTGGAAAGTCTCCTGTGGTACTTCGGATTTTTTAGGATCTTTAGGTCTTAGGTTGAGGTAACAGCTTCGCCGATCTTTGCGTGGTCCGCGCCTCACTAATTTGACTTTCTCTCCCCATATTTCACTAACAATTTTTCCAAGTAGAACGGAATTCAAGTTGGAGGAGAAATTTTCTTTCTGTTGAGATCCTGCCAATAAAATATCTTTAGCCTCCGTGAGACTATCTGCACTTTCTTCGTAGTTACACATCACCCTATGAAGAACAACGCTTTTTCTTACATCGATACGAGCAAGCCAATATTATGAGAAGCTTACAAAATCCGCGTAAAGGCGAATACTTACCATGACTTCCACTTGAGCAATGCCTTAATCTCCTCGTTTTCTCCTGAGCTTTCACTGTCGATCGGACGTTTCCTCGGCCTTGCAGCCATTTCAGAGAAATGTGTGTAGTGTACAACAGAACGGTTTTCAAAATTTGTAAACACGACACGGCGCGATTTTGATTGGTCGATTGAGACAATGCGGTATTGTCGATTCGACCCGAGGGGACCCAGGATGAGAACAGAAATTCATGTTGACAATTTGCGTTAGTGTACCCCGTGAGTCTTTGTTTGTCAACGTGACGAGGTTACCAAGCCGACTTCAACGGTCGTTGTGTCGTGGTGGATTTGTACGCGGTTCTGGCCCAACGTTTTACTGTTTCATCGGGGAAACAAACTGCCGCCTGGCGTCGCTCGCAGGGATGCGATTGCGTGGCTAGAAAGTTGAAATGAAAGTTTAACCTTTGTAGTTGGATTCTGCGGTGGAATTTTGGCCGTGGGGATATTTTAACCTGGAATTTTTGGCTTCGTTCGGCGGGCTGTCCAGATTGGAAGCGTTCGGCCTTGCTCTCTCTTTAGTAGTGGAAACTCAGAAATGAAAAAAATCGCTAAAATCGCACCGGATCGGGAAAATAACCACACAGCAAGCAAGAACACACCATGTAAATAAGGTAAGACGTTTTTTATTGAGAATTTCTACGAGTATTTATCTTCCTAAATCTATAACGTGGATTCCCATACAAATCCTTTATTTATACTACTACATGGGAAATATGTGCAATTTGATTGGCTTAGAGCAGTGGTATTTCAGCTTAATTTGAAATACCTACATGTGAAAATTACAAGACCTTTGTGGGTGGTAGTATAAACAAATAATAGCATGATTTTTGCGTGATATTTGGCACAAATACCACTCGTGATATTTCAAAATTGTCTCAAATTTCACTCGCCTAACGGCTCGTGAAATTACGTACAACAATTTCGAAATATCACTCGTGGTATTTATGCCAAATATCACTACAAATCATGCTATTACCTATACAAATTCACGGCCGCCATGTAACCAGAAACTCATAAGGAGTGATAAGGAGTTGAAACGTGTAACTCGCGTTCAATGCTTGTGAATATTCATTTTGACCATATTTGGAAATCTTAGTGACGGCTATCCATTTTCAACAAAATGGCTGCTGCGCGATCACCATGCAGATGTTTTAAGACAAGAGTTCTGCATTTCAAGGTTAAAAATACACCATTAAAAGACAAAAAATGGAAATAGAAAGTTGAAAAGAATGCTCAGCTTTCTTTTTGTGGAGAAAGGGAAGCTTTTCATCAAGAAATCGTCCTTCGAGGAATTCAACCTTGTTTTCTTCACGGCGGAGCCCATAGTCTGTTTTGAAATGCAACCAAGTCTGCGAAGTTTTTGCTGAATTTTCAGGTACATTTTGCACTCTATGGCCAAGACAATTACGTTTTTTAAAGGGAATTTATATATTTTTAAATGTTTCATAGACGTTTTATAAATTTTTCTCTTCGGCGCTAAAGAAAAATTACAAAACATGCCCTGATTTGAGATGGATTTTGTGTTGAATTTTGCCATGTGCTTAGCCGATGTCACTTGCGTGAACAGATCCACGATCCAGATAGTGCTTTCCGAATTGCTTTAAAGGATTAACTTTTCGACTTTGAATAAAAATTTTCAAGAAACGGCTTCTCTGTCTATTGTTTTGAGTTTGTTCAGTCATAAAATTATCTCAAAACTCGATCGTGACTACAACATCTAAGTTTAATTTAAGCTTTTAAAATGCTTCTCACATTCATTACAAGCATCATTTTTTGCGAAGATGTCAGGTTCAGGTTTTGGACACTTTCGATACGCAGCTAATGAATTTTATTCGAAACTATTTTTCACTGTTTCTTCTAGACTTTTAACATAAGAATTTTAAAAGCCTATTTGCAGTATAAGTTTACTGTGCAGAGGGTCAACGAGGCATCGTTTTTTGAAGTGGCAACTTCAAGAAGTTGCGAGGCCGTCAATGGGTTTCATAATGTTACGTTTGGCCCGGGTGGTAAGGCAATAATATCCTGCTCAGTGTTTCGGTAATATTCCTGGTTTCAACCTTTTAAAGCTTTCTCGGTTTTCAGGAGTTTTTCCCCCGTTTGTCGACCATTTTTTTAAGCGAGCGCGGAAACCTGAAGGAAAATTACGTCACGTTGTTTATGAAATTTGATTGGTCAGTTATCTCTTCTTCTCGTTCCAAATATGGTACTTTTGAAAATGAATAATCACGAGCATCGGACAAAGCAAACATATGAGAGTTACACGTGTCAACCCCTTATGGGTTTCTGATGTAACCCAATACCGCTTTCGTTGAACAGTCACGTCCCGGCTCGCACACCGCTAATAATTAATCTAATCCTTTCACGTGACGTGAGCTTGGGCTGCCTGTGATCATTTCCGGTTCCTGTGTATTTTTACTTCCTTTCGAATTGAAATTTTGGTTTTTCGAATTCGAATATGTGACGTGACGTTAAGTTCAAATTAAAGATTTCATTTGGAATTTTGTGGAAGATTATGGTTGCATTGTTGACGATTAAGAAGCTTATTAGAGTGAAGAAGGTGAATTGAAGTTCAAATCATGAATTTGCATTTTAGTTGGAATGGTGATTTGAACTTAACATCCGCGATGTCGAGTTTTCCCTTTATAGTTTCAACTTGTTCAAAGTAACTTCAAGCCCGAATGGGCTTACTGTAGTTTGCGAAACGAAATGGAGCGAAACGAAATGAAACGAAACGAAATGGAACGAAACGAAATGAAAATCTGTAGTTTGCGAAATGAAAATCTGTAGTTTGCGAAATGAAAATCTGTAGTTTGCGAAATGAGAATCTGTAGTTTGCGAAATGGAAATCTGTAGTTTGCGAAATGAAAATCTGTAGTTTGCGAAATGAGAATCTGTAGTTTGCGAAATGAAAATCTGTAGTTTGTGAAATGAAAATCTGTAGTTTGCGGAAAGAGAATCTGTAGTTTGCGAAATGAAAGTCCTCTGGAGAATGCCGACTTCAAGTTCAGCGTGAACAACGAAGGAGAAGAGTCATCAACAAGAAACCGCGGAGCAGAAGTAACATCGCTTAGCACAGCGAAGGCAACGCCGACAACAAGAGACAGAGGAATAGGAGATTGGAATCAGAGGCATTATGACCGTTTTACACTGTCGAAAACTCAGATTTCTTATTAATTTGCCGGTTTCCCCGCCGATATATAGATCAAAGTCTGCAAAGTTCCAGCTCTGTATTACGGCCCGAAGAATAATAATTTTCGGGCGAACTACGCCGGGCCATATTTGTTCTTTGTTTTTTTTCCTTTTCTAAATCCGGACGCAGAAATAATGCTAAATCTGCTTTTCAATACACTGTTAACAATAATACCACATAATACGCAAAAAAGAAGAAGAAGAAAAGAAAGAACAACGTATGGACCTTTAAGACGATATTCGCGGTGGTTCACCCATCCAGTTCGTAACCCCGACCGACAGGGCTTAACTTGAGCGCCTGAGCATAAGTTAAACTTTTCTGGGCGAAACAGATTTTAGGGGGAATTTTCTGTTTAGAATATCCGAGTAGACGCAACGAGAATAGACTACGAGAAGTCCCCCATTTTTCCTATAACTACAGATTTTCATTTCGCAAACTACAGATTCTCATTTCGCAAACTACAGATTCTGTAGTTTGCGAAATGAGAATCTGTAGTTTGCGAAATGACAGTCTGTAGTTTACGAAATGACAATTTACTTTCTCGAAAAACTACAGATTCTCATTTCGCAAACTACAGATTTTCATTTCGCAAACTACAGATTCTCATTTCGCAAACTACAGATTTTCATTTCGCAAACTACAGATTTTCATTTGTTTCGTTCCATTTCGTTTCGTTTCATTTCGTTTCGCTCCATACACCGTATTCACAAATGGCGGACACGCGGGAAAAAACTGGTGCCTAGTCATGAAAGCGAGGCGTTGGAGGGTAAACAAAAATTGCAAATGAAGACTTTCAGTGAACTTGCAGAGTGTTTAGTACGGATTCCACCTAAAATAACTTTGTATGGACGTCTTTTTAAATACAATGACGTGGGACGTCTTCTGCTTTTAATGTTTCGTACTGATTTGCTGTTTGCAATCAAAAGGGACGCGTATATCTTCAAGGAAACAGGATGATTTTGTAGGTTGCCGAAGCCTCAGAAGCTCGACAAGTGGGTGATGACTGGCGAAAAGCGGCAAACATGTTGGCCCAAACTTCACGCTGAAACCAAATACGAAAGCCAGCTCACTGCAATTCTGTAAAACAGAAGTAAAAACAGATATTGGTGGCAAGAAAAAAAGAAATAAGCGACGGATATATGGCCTACTTGTCAACGGAAGAGACCTCCGCCATTACTCAAAACAGGTCAAGTCGAGAGCGGGTGAAAGATTCATTCACGAGACTCATTCATTCATGTTAGTGACATTTTACACATATCTATGTATGTCTGTATTTACAACTTCCTTTGGATGATATTAATTCCGTCGCTTAGGAGTGAATTGTTAGAGGTACGTTGGCAGAGCTTAGCAAATTTAGTGCAAATTTAAAATCTTTTGATTTCTTTGTCATTGCGAAATAAAATAATTTTATCAAAACTAGAAGCTCTAGTGTGTGAATCTTATGGCTTGCTATTTGCCTGGTCTCCTTTACGGCATTATCTCGGAGAGCTCTTGGTAAAAAAGTGGTATAAAGCTCACATTTTACTAGGTTAAACTTTTAAGGCAATGTTTGTGTCAGGACTGAACACGGTAAGCTTCTGTTTCGAATCATTAACTGCGAGTCTAGATCCGTTTAAGAAGGCCATCATTTTATTTATTTATGTATTCTTCACTTTTAAAACATTATGGAACATGAAGTTAAAACTCCTAACAGCCAAAGATAAGAAATAGGAAAATTACTCGCTGAAATGAAATGTGGCCGGCTTACCGAGTCTGCCGAGTAACAAGTTGAAATTTTGAGCGTACTCCACTCGATCGCTCCTGCATTTATACCAAAAAGATAGTTTTCATTGATGTCCGTCATCGATAAAGACCAGAGAATAACGTCTTGGCAAACAAAAACCAAACATAACTTCATCGAAACCTCAGTCACCGCTTCTTTCCTGTCTTCCTTTTTTCCATCTCGATTTGAACTGTTTTGTTCAATGGCACACGTCTCTTGCGTTAACAAGTAGGCCATATATCCATCGCTTATTTCTTTGTTTCTTGCCACCAAGATTTGCATTGTTTATATTTTTGTTTTACCGAATTGCAGTGAGCTGGCTTTCGAACTCGGTTTCAATGTGAAGTTTGGGCCAACATGTTTGCCGCTTTTCTCCAGCCATCGCCCACTTGCTTCGGAAACCTACAAAATCATCCTGTTTCCTTGAAGATATACGCGTCTCTTTAGAAGCAGAAGACATCCCACGTAATTGTATTTAAAAAGAAGTCCGTACAAAGTTATTTTAGGTGGAATCCGTGCTAAACACTCTGCAAGTTCATTGAAAGTCTTCATTTGCAATTTTTGTTTACCCTCCAACGCCTCGCTTTCATGACTAGGCACCAGTTTTTTCCCGCGTGTCCGCCATTTGTGAATACGGTGTATTTCGTTTCGCAAACTACAGTAAGCCGTTCGAATGATGCTATTTCGACTGCGTTCATTGCGATTTCAAATTCATATGACGAGATTTCGACATGGATGGTCTAATTTTTGAACTTATATATATATACGCCATAAAATTACTACAAAGGAGTAAAAAACCCAGATCTTCCATGAGTAAGATCTTTATTCATATTATTGTCACTCTGATACAGATACTTGAAAGACAAACCACCGGCATCTTCTTAGTCTTCTTTTAGTTATTTCGTCATCAGAAACTGACTTTGAAAAGTGTTGCTCAACGTATTGTTGGATTTGGGATCAAGTTCATCTTCTCTGAAAAAAAAGTAAATAAATAAAGCATGAATAAAGGATATCTCAATATTTCATTGCCTTGTTATCAGGGGCACCCAACGAGAATATAGTTTAAAACCACTTAAACACAGCATTGTTAAACGTATTTTAGTATTTAAACGGCAGATATAGGCATATTTTTATCTTCTAAAAATTTTCCATCTGTTCGGATTTCCTACTGAAAGTCTAGTGAGCCGAAAATTATAGGGATCAAAACTTACCTTTTCGAAAATTTCAGCCAGAAAAAAAGCTCCCGAAAATTCTAGGTGACCTTTTAAAGGTGAAAATCCTTTAAAAATGGGCAAATATACCATTTCTTAGATGTTCGAAAATCCTAGGAGAGGCAGGCAAACAAGAAATTTTACAACAAATGTTCCGAAAATTCTAGATCTCAAATCGTCTTCCGAACAGATATTTTCCGAAAATTGTCGTTGGGTGCCCCTGTTGTTATTGATTCAACAACAAGCAAAGCGGTGAGTAACCACAGAACTCCCTTGTGTACTTCGTTGAGAATAATCCCGAAACCAATTTAAAATACAGAATATTATAATCGATTTGTCGATCCTTTTTATTGTAAGTTTGAATGTATAGTAGCTGAACACAGCAAGGAAAAAAATTCCTAGCATTGGTAATTTTGAAATTTCTAATAATGTTCGATCGATCAAAATGGAGTTTGAGAGATCGAAATTCGATAGGAAGAAATCACCCATTGTTTAAAAAGCTATAATTTACATGTAATCGTTGATGTAATTTAGGTCTGTTTCAAACGTGCTACTGCCGTGCTAAGCTGGCTCGACTGTAGCTCGACTGCAGCACGACACTAGCACGACTACGACTTGGTTTCAGACGTCGAATTTTAATTCAGTCGAATAGAACGGCTGTTGCCGAAAACAAAACACAAAAATAAAGAAACGGTTTAGCAAGCTGTTTTGCGATAAAAGCTATAAAGCATAAAATTTCTAAGGTGCTTACAGTGACGTGTGTGGACGTGTTTGAACAGATCGAACAGTCAAGTTGTACAATGTAACACAAAAACGGTCCGCATACGTTCTTCCTCTCGGTATACGCTTACTCGTCAAAACAAAGCCCAACAGTGTTTCTTCAACTGCAGTGAAAATTACCCACCTTTTTGGCATGTCTTCTTCTCGCAACCAGCGATCTCAACGCCGATCTTGATTAAACGGATCGAGTCACTGTGTTTGTCTGACTGTTCCGGGATGCATAAGACTCTAGACAACACATATAATATCACTAAACATTTCGACCAAAATAATTGTCAATAAACCACTTAACGCTACCGAATGACAAAAAAGCTGCCTCTACGCCAATGAATTTGCCGGACATCCCTCACGTGATATTCCGCCAGTACAGACATGCGCTTAAAGAGCAGAGGGCTATTCGACGACAAAGGAAAATTAAAACCCCTCTCCGTCTCTTCCTGCATGAAAGGAAGGCCGGGTAAAAAGCTATATAAACGAAGGCACGTTTTATAGAAGTTAGTGCGGGTACAATTGTCAGCGTAAACACTTTTTGTAATCGAAGAAAGAGCATTATTCATCAAGAGCCTTAATTAACAAGATGAGGAACACCTTTTCCTTAGCTCTAATCTGCGTCGCTGTCTTAATTCCACTGTTTCAAGAAGGTAACTAGCATTTTTCTGTATCTTTTACCCTTTCTATCCATGTTAAAGTATTCTGATATGTTCTTATTGTCTAGTACAGTTTATCTTATTTTTTACGGTTTTACGTTATGGCTCGTTTCGGTTTCCTAAAAACTGAAATTGATTCCTATAATTCAGTATCAATATTTAATATCTTACTATTTTGCATTTTTCGGCATTTTTCATTTGACGACTGCAAACTGTACTGCGGCTTCATTCCCGGGGGGATACTCAACAAATTTTTATTCGGGGAGGCTCCGCCCCGCGGTCCAATCCCTTACCCTTTTATATACCATTTTTCACGAAATAGGTCCCCCTTTCGTATACCTTCCATGCCTTCTATTTCTATTTAAGCAATAGAAAACGTTTTCCGTGTTTGCATAGCCTGATATAAACACGAGAGGGGTTGGGAGAATTCGAGACAGCTATGCAAACCCAAGACGAAGTCGAGGGTTTGCATAACCGTCGAGAATTCTCCCAACGCCTCGAGTGTTTATATCAGGCTGTGCAAACACAGGAAAAAAGGTTTTCTATTGCTTTTATAAAATAACTTTCCCGAGAAAAAAACGCAAAACTCTTTGTATGGCACTGATTAAAAGAGAAATTCTTACCAGTCGCAAAATCTTGTCAAGTCTTGCACGCGTAATCAATTCTTGTTTTGCAAAAACATGCTTTGCAAAATACGGATTTTTCTCGCTTAAAATGTCAGCTTAAGCGAAGAAAAATTGACTCACCTTCTTTGTAACGATTTTCAATGTTTCAGCCGACGAAGGAATGGGTAAATAAAGTAAACTTGTCGAGTTTTGAACTCGAAAACTTTTTCAAAATTCGTGCTTGCGTGATTAGCGCGCGAAAAGCCAAACAACTAGACGCCACAACCATGTTTACATACTCTCATGCAAACACTCCTCTCGGCCAATCAGAGCGCGCATACTATCTTAGTTATTTTATGATAAATGGTACCCCTTTCATATACCTCGTTTAGAACTTTGCATCCCTTTTAACTGCTACGAAATGCATTGTCATTTTTAGCTCATGGATGACGTAGTCATGCCATGGGCTTTTGGAGGCACTCGAATGGCACTCGATCACTCACTCACTCACTCACTCACTCGATTCTCATTAATTTATTCATTAAAGTCAGATTAAACATGTTACTCCTACCTCCCTTACTTAGTATTACCTTTTTTCCAAGTGCCTTTTACGTATATGTTTCGAATATTCTAGAGGGTACTAGTAAGGCGAATTTTTTTTCCCGACGCATCAATTATAGCCTGCGAAGCGCAGACGCATTTCCGGTCGTCGCTTCTCTCCCTCCGAAAAATTTTCGGAGGGAGAGAAGCGACGACCGGAAATGCGTCTGCGCTTCGCAGGCTACATCAATTATAGAGATGGGTTTTGTATAAATAACAATATTTTAAAGAACACTGATAATATCATGCGCAAGAAATGGACTTAGAATTGTTAAAAGGACATTGAAATAATTGAGCGTGGATCATTGTTGCATATTTGGACGAATTGTGCACATTTGTTCCCGATATTGTACTTGATATGGAGAAGATGCGATCAACAGGAGCGTGGAAGAGCTATTGCAGCCTGACGATGGGATTTCGTTCAGCGAAAAGCGAATAAGCCAAAGAGCCTTATAATCACTGCAAAAAAACTGTCCTCGAATTGTTAAAGCGACATTGAGGAGTATCTATTGAGGTTTATTCAGTTATTTGGACGAATCCGTTCGACCATTTGACTTCGTATGCAAACAGGGAATGAATTAATGTTGTGTCAACTAGAAGCACAGGTTTTAGAACCAACAAGCGTTACGCTATTTTGCTTGAATTCTTAGGTGATCTTTGCCTTAAAGTAGGCTTTTGTTTGTCGGTGATTCCATTTAGCAGTGCTATTAATGTAATTTCTACAAGAAATGCTGCGCTGGTATAAACAAGTCTCTGGCGAAAGGCAATCGGATACTTCGACTGCGTTTAAATTACTTGGCTAGGTCAGAGCACGTACTGCTTTGAGCTTAATTTTACATGTATTAAAATAATTTTTAGCTCGTGTTTATCAAAAGCGCGTTCTAAAGCAGTTCAATTTAGCCATAAACGCCTGCATTCTGTATTTAATATAGCTCGTACTGCATATACTAACCGTTACGTACTCATCATATGGAAACATTTATTTGAAAGCATCGCACTTTTAAAACCACGGTTTAAATAAAACTCATGTATGTAAAACTTGGCTATTTTACAAGAAAGTGCACTGTCGTTTGGAAAGTGTTTGACAGTCACATGAGAAAGCAAACTATTTTACAACTAAAAAGCGTTAATAATTGCTTTTAAAAGTGATCTTTGCTTTGTAAGTAGAAATGCTGCGCTGATAAAAAGTTTCTAGAATATTCAGGTACACATGCAATCGGATACTTCTAGTCACGCTGTATTTTGGCAAGTCCATACACAATGGACCGTTCAAAAAGATTTATATGTTTTTCTTTGATTATTGAACTGTCTTTTCTACACTAATTCAATTCATCCATGAGCTCGCTCCTAGGAGCCTTTGATTAAAATAGGAATCAATCACAAAAATAGAACGTTTTCCCTACTTTATGAAGCCATAAAATTCATCTGTTCGGTCCTTTGAGCCCTTTCACAGACCCTAATAACAGATTTTCCTACCCTTTCATATACTTCAACGAGTAAAATCCCTACCCTTTCATATACCTGAAGCCTGAAAAAGGTCCCCCTTTCGGTCGGAGCCTCCCCGTATAGGCCATTATAGGGACTACCCCCACCCCCCGGGCTTCCTTAATCTACCGAACCGTTTCTTCTACGATTTTGTTATATTTCTTTCAGCGCTCGCATTCCTCTCTTCTATTTTCGATTTCTGGCTCACCAAAAACCTGATCCTTGGAAGATCTGATTAAGAATTTAAAAAAAAACTACTTAGACGAGATTCTTATATTTCTCTTGTCCCGGTCTCACTTCAGCCACTTTAGCTGATGTCTTCCGGTCGTCTGTCGCCCACTTGTTTTTGTTGTTTGATCCGCAAAGACAAATAAAAAAGGCTACAACCGTATATAAATCACTCAATGGCTTAGCTCCTGATTATCTTTGTTCTAAATTAACCTATCGTAGCAGTGTCATCAATCTTTGAGAGAGACCAACGGCAAACTAGCTGTTTCTCTTATTCATTCATTGATTCATTCATTCATTCATTCATTTAAGTGTTTTTATTTAAAGCGAAAGAAAATAAGGAAAAATTGGTTGTTTATCATTTACAAAAAAATTCCGGAAATTCTGGTTGGGAATTTTCGGTCGGTAAGAACGGTACGTGTCGTTTACCATTTGCCTAAAATTTCCAGATTGTCGCACCGTGCTAGACTTGATTGTAGTTACAACATGAAACTAGTACGAAACTCCGGAAACTTGTAAATGGTAAACGAATTTCCATTCGGAACGTCCCAAAAGGGAAAACGGAACTACCTTTTCAGAATTTCCGTTTGTCCCGGGAATTTTCCAGTGGGACGAATCAAAAATCGTTTACCATTTACATCCCAACCGAAATTTCCGGGAATTTGTGGTAAATGGTAAACAACCATTATGTATGCCAAGCCGCCTGTACAAGCCATGGTAGCTACTCCCCTAACAAAAAATCGATTTAATTTTGAGGGGAGGGAGGGAGCCGCCGAACACAGGTTGTCCCGACTGTTGGCGAATCTCTGGATGAAAGTAGGCCTGTTTCAAACGTCGTGTTATTGCCGGCCGTTCTAAGCTGGTTCAAATTAAGCACGACTCCAGCACTACTGTAACGTACTACTCGGTTTCAGACGTAAAATTTAAGGACTCAGTCGAATGTAAAATCTGTTGCGGAAAACAAAACTTAAATATAAAAAGTGGTTCGTAAACTTTTAAACTGTATTCTATTGTATTTATGACTTATGTAATGAGTTCAGCAAGGCAGTAGCACGAGGTTTAAAACCCAGCCTTGGTGGCTGCTGTGTGTAGCACCGCAAAACGGTTTTCACCGCCTTAGTCTTTGGTTTATCACCTGGTTTATCATTATCAACCTAGTAAGCGCTTTACGGAAAAGAGGAAGGGGATACCTCTCACAATGGGAGGAGGGAAAGCAGGGAAAGGGGGACGGGCACTCCAGTAACCCACCACTCTAGCTGATTACGCATAAATCTTTCAGGCTTTTCTTTGAGATGCCACACGTGCTTTTCGAGAAAATCCTGGGATGACTGCGTAAAGAATAGCTGGAATTACACCTGCCCTGTTGAAGGGGTTGAAGATTCCAGCTGGGCTTGTCAAACAACGCACACTTCTAGACTGGGAAAGAACAACCAACAGTTTGACACCTTTGCGAAGAGCTGCGTAACTCTGGTAAGAATCTGAATGCATACAACCAGTTTTTAAGTGTGTGACAACATGCATCTCACTCCTCAGTCCTAGAGAGGATCCTCTTTTCTTAAAACTAATTGTCAAACAGTGCTTTAAGCCCAAGGGCTTTACCTTTTCTTCCTGCTTTGCGGTATTTTTATTCAAAAATTATTTTTTCCCGACGTTTGATAGATCGCAGATCATTACGTCATCTGCCTATAACTCATTCTCGTCGCAGATAACTTTGCGGACTTTGGTCTGCTCATGCACAGCAAAGGAAAGACGTGTTTGTCTCCAGAGCCACTCACTTTTTTGTAAGGATAGAGATACGTGAGCAAAAGAAGCGGGGGAGTCCGATGACGAGAGTGGTTTGAGGTTTTGGTGCGGGTTCATTATCCTCCCACTCAGAAGGTTCGTAGGCACTACGAGCCTCAGCGCTCCGGAAGTTAAAAAATTCGTACCGTCTGGTTGCTATGAAGTGACGTAATCATCCAGTTGAGTATCCATCACCGTAACACTTTTGCGGTCAACTACCGCAGCGCTCGTAAAGTACCTTAATTAAAACCGTGTTCAAAACCCTCTAGGAAGTCTGTTTATTTTTGAGGCGATTAATGCACTGCTGACTTTCACGAGGTCAACTTTTGCATAAATTATCAAACATTATGTTAAGCGGGAAATCTACCTATGGTTCGCGGGAGAAGCAACTTCGAAAGCGGCGCAAGACAAATGTTTCGAGAGTCGAGGATGTGCTCACAAACTATTCACTATGCGACGAAAGGAGAAATCACTGGCATGATAGCTGCATGTAATGGTAATTTTATCAATCCAGGTCGCGCCGTGTTCGCTCGAGAACACTGTGGCAACCTCATTTGGCGCGCTTCTCAATACTTCCAAAACATGTTGTAATCGGTAAGTAGACTTAAGCACTTAGTATCGCCAAGCCATTCGAATCAGTGTATACCCAATTCTTTGTCTGAAGATTCTCGCAAACACATATACCAAGTAAATCTGGATGGAAGAAGAAATTGTCTCCCTAAACGCAGCCAGATTATATTTTGAAGGATGGCGGCACAATTCAACGCGTCTTCCAGGTCAGCCCTAATTTATAGTTCGTAAGAGTATAAATTGCGATCTTCCTATTTTCGCTTAAGCTTTTTTGATAAAACTTCAGTAGAAACAAAACAACGCAGACATGACATTCTCCTGCATGAGACACAATCGGCTGAAGGAAATATCTGTTTACAAGTCGGGTAAATTATCCATTCTTGCGCACCGCAAAATCAGCTAAAATCAGTCGCTGGAAACCTGGCATATTATTAAGCCTGAGCGCTTCTAAGAATAACACGTTTAGAACTACGACGCGTAGAAAAAAAGAAGGCAGTTGTTCTATATCCTTTATGGTTCATCCAGGTAGAAGTCCTGGCATATTATTATGCCTGAGCGCTTCTAGGATATATAACACGTTTAGCATTTCGACCCGTAGCCGTAAAAAGGAAAGATAGGCAGTTGTTTTATATCCTTTCTGGTTCATCCAGGTAGAAGTCCTGGCATGTTATTATTATGCCTGAGCGCTTCTAGGATATATAACACGTTTAGCATTTCGACCCGTAGCCGTAAAAAAAAAAAAAAATAGGCAGTTGTTCTATATCCTTTCTGGTTTATCCAGGTAGAAGTCCTGGCATATTATTATGCCTGAGCGCTTCTAGGATATATAACACGTTTAGCATTTCAACCCGTAGCCGTAAAAAGGAAAGATAGGCAGTTGTTTTATATCCTTTCTGGTTCATCCAGGTAGAAGTCCTGGCATATTATTATGCCTGAGCGCTTCTAGGATATATAACACGTTTAGCATTTCGACCCGTAGCCGTAAAAAAAAAAAAAAAAATAGGCAGTTGTTCTATATCCTTTCTGGTTCATCCAGGTAGAAGTCCTGGCATGTTATTATTATGCCTGAGCGCTTCTAGGATATATAACACGTTTAGCATTTCCACCCGTAGCCGTAAAAAGGAAAAATAGGCAGTTGTTCTATATCCTTTCTGGTTCATCCAGGTAGAAGTCCTGGCATGATATTATTATGCCTGAGCGCTTCTAGGATATATAACACGTTTAGCATTTCAACCCGTAGTCGTAAAAAAAAAAATTTAGGCAGTTGTTCTATATCCTTTCTGGTTCATCCAGGTAGAAGTCCTGACATGTTATTATTATGCCTGAGCGCTTCTAGGATATATAACACGTTTAGTATTTCAACCCGTAGCCGTAAAAAACAATTAGGCAGTTGTTCTATATCCTTTCTGGTTCATCCAGGTAGAAGTCCTGGCATATTATTATGCCTGAGCGCTTCTAGGATATATAACACGTTTAGCATTTCGACCCGTAGCCGTAAAAAGGAAAAATAGGCAGTTGTTTTATATCCTTTCTGGTTCATCCAGGTAGAAGTCCTGGCATATTATTATGCCTGAGCGCTTCTAGGATATATAACACGTTTAGCATTTCGACCCGTAGCCGTAAAAAAAAAAAAAAATAGGCAGTTGTTCTATATCCTTTCTGGTTTATCCAGGTAGAAGTCCTGGCATATTATTATGCCTGAGCGCTTCTAGGATATATAACACGTTTAGCATTTCAACCCGTAGCCGTAAAAAGGAAAGATAGGCAGTTGTTTTATATCCTTTCTGGTTCATCCAGGTAGAAGTCCTGGCATATTATTATGCCTGAGCGCTTCTAGGATATATAACACGTTTAGCATTTCGACCCGTAGCCGTAAAAAAAAAAAAAAAAATAGGCAGTTGTTCTATATCCTTTCTGGTTCATCCAGGTAGAAGTCCTGGCATGTTATTATTATGCCTGAGCGCTTCTAGGATATATAACACGTTTAGCATTTCCACCCGTAGCCGTAAAAAGGAAAAATAGGCAGTTGTTCTATATCCTTTCTGGTTCATCCAGGTAGAAGTCCTGGCATGATATTATTATGCCTGAGCGCTTCTAGGATATATAACACGTTTAGCATTTCCACCCGTAGCCGTAAAAAAAAAAAAAAAAAATAGGCAGTTGTTCTATATCCTTTCTGGTTCATCCAGGTAGAAGTCCTGGCATGTTATTATTATGCCTGAGCGCTTCTAGGATATATAACACGTTTAGCATTTCAACCCGTAGTCGTAAAAAAAAAAATTTAGGCAGTTGTTCTATATCCTTTCTGGTTCATCCAGGTAGAAGTCCTGGCATGATATTATTATGCCTGAGCGCTTCTAGGATATATAACACTTTTAGCATTTCGACCCGTAGCCGTAAAAAACAATTAGGCAGTTGTTCTATATCCTTTCTGGTTCATCCAGGTAGAAGTCCTGGCATATTATTATGCCTGAGCGCTTCTGGGATATATAGTAGCAGTTTGACCCGTAGAAAAAACAAACTCAGCCGTTCATTTCGTAGGAGATATTTAAGCGTTTTTGTCTGTGTTAGCAATGTGATCGACTTTATACGCAGATCTTAATAATACGTTTTTTTCTTTGACGGCACTGAATAATTTTAGCCGAAACGTGAGCCGTACATTTGTTGGATGCCGCGCTTTTAATTAAATTTCTCGCCCTAGAATGATGACATGATGGCGCGAAAATTAACGCCTCTATCGTATTAGATGCGAAATATGATCAGAGATAAATGGAATAGTGAATGTTACAAGCTTCTGAGTATCCAGCTGAGATAGGGGACTTTTAGTCCCCTATCTCAGCTTGATAAACAAAATTTTTTTGGTTGCTAAGACGGTGCGGCTCGTTATGCTTTATCACACGCGCGTTCCCCCTCCACGCGGGTGAGGAACTCGCTGCATGGGAGGGCAATAGACCATCAATCAAGGTCTTTTCCAGGCACGCCCGCCTAGCTCATGTACAGTGAACTAAAAAACGGTGTTCACGGCTATCCGAAGGCAAAACAAAAACTGAAGCTAAATTTCTGACTAACACTGAACGGAAGAAATGCAAGAATACGCAAAACATTTGCTTGATGGATGTTATCTACTTTTTGTGGAATATCTTCAAGAAAAAAAACATCTCTTGATGTCCTGAAACCGTGCCGAGAATGGTGGGCCAAAGTTTAGGCCGAGAAAGTCAGTGCAAGAAGGTAAATTTGTAAAGAATTCAGTAGACTTTTCACAGTCCTCTATTTTTTCGTGAGATCGTTTAGATATACCGCGTCTTACCGTCACAGCTATCTTGTTTTTCAAATGTACCAAGGGGGCGGGCGTCGGGAATTATAGCTCTGGGGCGGGGGCGAGAAAAATAGAGGGACTGTAATCTCTATTTTTCTCGCTTCCTCCCAAACCACCCCCGCCCCCTCAGTAGCTTTGACACTCACACAAGATGGCAGCCCGTAACGCAAAGCGCTCAATCTCGATGATCTTACGAAAAAATAGAGGACTGTGAACAGTCTAAGAATTCAGTTAGGAGTATTTTGAATGAATGATAAAACAATTACACATATTACATTCTGCAAGCAGAACTGCAATCAACTCTTATTGAATTGGGCTTCCGCGGTGTGATGTGAAGAATTATGCAGATCTCGGAGGATGTTATCCACCGAGGCTGAAGGCCGAGATGAATAACATCCTCCTCGATCTGCATAATTCTTCACATACCACACAGCCCCTCTCAATAAATGCTAAATATATATCATGTTTTTTTTTTTCAGGAAATGTGTAATGAAGAGAGGTGCCGCAGAGCGTTTGTAAAACAGAAGGATCTAAATTATACAACAAACTCCTACTGTGATCTGGAATGCTGCTTTAGAGACGGTTGCAACGATATGACCATGGAAACTATTGCCCCCCATTCCGCCCTTTCGGGGGCGAGTTCGACGAAGTCAATAGCCGATTGGCTTTCCAGCAGCAACGATATGACCATGGAAACTATTGCCCCACGTTCCTCCCTTTCGGGGGCGAGTTCGACGAAGTCAATAGCCGATTGGCTTTCCAGCAGCTTTGTATATATGATGGTTTTTGCTGTTTGGAGTTCGATAGCTCAGTAGTTCAGGAATGTAACCTGTTTTCATTTCTTCGGCGAAAAAAAAAGAAAACGCCTATGCTAGAAAGAGAGCTTAGGAATTGACACAGAAGTAATTTGTCAAATAGCTGAAATAGCTTGAGAGAATCTCACCCGCCCACATTTTCGGCATCAATCCCGTAGTCTCCAGTATTTTCCAGTGAGTTCAACCATAAATAGTGCTAATTATTATTCAAGTTTTCTCAAAACGCAAGAATACGTTCAATGATTGCATTGTTTCCCAAAGTTAATGAAGCATGGTCACTTTACCACTTACAGCAGTACCTACTGTACGTTGTTTACAACTGAATGTCATTCGAAGACGCTAAGTGAGATGAAATCAAGCTTATTTTCAAATTCTCTTGAGTAGTATACAAGTGTATGCAACAACAACAAATTACCATTTTTTTGGTTACGATTGCACAAGGCTGATGGGACAGCTATGAATGGGAAATTTATTTGCCCAATATTTCGGTTAGACAAAACCAACTTTCGTCAGGAGCTAGTAAAGGTTAGTTTTGTTCGCCCTGTGTAATTAAACTGTCCAGAAGAAAATACAGCACAATGAGCGTCGACAAAGGAACTCGTGGCAGGACGTGTTACATAATCAAAAACTGAATGTTTCGATTGTGAAAACGTAATAAACCCGTTGTCTTGAGTAGAAAAACTTGAACTGGGGCACGAAAACAATGTCAGTTCAGAATCGAAATGTCTCGCAGGAGAAAAGTCTTGCAATAAAAAGTCGCGAGTAAATTGTCTGGAACTACAACCAAAATCCAAAACGTGCACGCTCCCAGCTTCGGTTCCGTGTGAAGGCTAGGAGGCGAAAAACAGTCTAGTTTTTTGGCGTCGCCGATGAATCTTTCGCAGCCAGAGCTTTTAGAGGACAATCAGAAAAAATCTCCCGATGCGACTCCTGCTGTCGAAGACGAGTCCAGCATGCCACGCAGATATGTTTTAACCATTTGCGTTCTCCATGGATAAATAACCCGAAGTGGTCTTTAATGCTAAGGCATTGTTCTCGCTGATAATCGCGACAAAACAAACCTGGCGCTGAAGGATTTCTCCTGCAATGGGTGCCTGTAAAGGGTTCTACTTTCCAAATGAAGATAAGAGTCTCCCCATGTAACAAGTCCACGCTCAATGTCGAGCAATACTGAACCATGAAAATTAAGAATGACCGACCATTCCTATTGTTGGGGAAAATACATTAAGGATACGAGATGCTTTTCTCGCTCCGTGCGCTCTAAAGGACTAATATCCTTACATAACAAAACTTGAGCGTATTCAGCCACAAACTCGGCCAATGTTAACTCCTCGTATGAGTGACCTCGCGCTGCGCTCGTGTGAGACAAAGAAAACTGTAAACGAAACAGTACGATACAAAACTCTGGTATACGCTCGAAGTAGCCTGGGACCAGGCTCCGCATTGGTGGAAAAAGGAGGGAAAAACCAGCGTGCGCGAAAAAAATCGGCGAGCAAAGCGAGCCGAGCGGTAGTCTGGGGAAAGAAAGGGTAGCGCCGCCCATTTCCCCTCCCTCGGCTTGCTTCTCTCGCTAATATTTTTCCTATTTCACCTCTTTTTTTGCCTTTTCCTACTGCGGAGCCTGGTCCCAGGCTACGCTCGAAGTAAAAACTGACTCGAAATAAAACACGAAACTCCTATCACCTGATACTAAAGGGTGTGTGTTGCGCAATTAATCCCTTTGAACACGTGCTTGTCCAAAGGGGGCAAAAAACTGATCAGCCTTGCCTTCAATTTTAAGGGTTATTCTACATAAATGATCCTGATCTACACCAAGATCCGGCTTTCCCTTGCTGCTGTTATCTAATGCAGGGGCGGATCTAGGGGGAGGGTGCAGGGGGTGCGCACCCCCCCTGAGATGACCTGCGGTTTTCTAATACAACTGGTATTCTGCGGGGAAAAAAAAACTATGTAGTTTATTGGTGTTGAAGTAGGGCAAGAGACGAGTGCACCCCCTCCTAAAAAAATCCTGGATCCGCCCCTGTAATGGGCAAAAATAAGCAAAAAATACTCAATATTTTATCCGTTTTTTCCAAGTAGGAGACGTCTGCACGCAGGTTACTTTTTTTTTCAATCCTCAGTATTTTTTCTCTTATTAGTTCGTTCGCGGTCGTTTGTTTATTTCTTTTACTCTTCATCGTAACCATTCATAATCTTTGGCCAATAACGAGAATTAACAAGAAAGAACAAGCAAACTAGGTCAAACTAGGGTGATAACTGATATATACAAGAACCAAAATGTGACCGGAGTCTTGATTTATAGAATTGCTTCCGACTGATCAATTTACTCCGCAGGACTTTGCGAAAATGAGTTTTTCGGCGTTATTCTTTAAAAGCAAAGAAAGGTACGACATAGCAATTTTGAAATTGCCTCAATCCATATATCCCGCACGCAGCCCACAGTACAGCCTTTCCAGGAGTGGCTCAGATAGAACGTGGCATTTGATTGGTCACTCGTGACGTCGCTAACATACTAGTAACAGCCTCTCGGATTGGTTCGCAGCTCATTATAAAACAAAGTGACGCCAAGCCACGTTGTGTGACACAGTGAAGACTTGCTACGAAGCTACACACGGAGGAGATAGCGCTTTTGAAAACACATGTTCTGCGTGTGGAAACTCAAGCCTTCTTCTCAACAACGCTTTGTTGGCTTTGGGGAAAGTCCCCGGACCAGAGGCAGAGAGTGCCAGTCGTGAAGACGCGAGTTTTTCTCGAGTCTTTTGGCGAAGAAGCGTCTTGCAGAGCTGGACGAGGGAAGGACGGTTTGTCGAAGCAAAGTTATGCAAGCTGACATCGTGGCTGGTGTTCAACTCAACGGGGCTTACTGTCACTGTGTCCACCACTCTTTTTTAAATCTTCAAAAGTCAATAGCCAGTGTCAGAGCTCCTTTGAACTAACGTATGTTTGCTTCACAGAGTGTTCAATTCTCGCCACGTGGTTCAAAGATGGCGGCGAGGAAGAGAGGGTGACGCCACTCCGGACAACCTTAGACTCTCGACCTTCTCAGAAGTTAACCTTGCTAAGTTTTTTTAATTAATGGGGAGTTTGCAGTTTTTTAAAATTAGTACCCGCCGTTTTGAACCATAATTGCAGCAAACTTGTTTGGCCATTCATAACTCATATCATTGTTGCGTTAAGCTGTCTGTTTAAATCATCAGACGCCTTGTACGTTTGTCGTCAATTCTTCCCCAATCCTTCTTTGTTTTGCCGGCCGTTTGCAGAGCGGAAGCTTCGCTGATGTCAAAAGTAGCAAGTTGAGACGATGAATCCTCTCAGAAATGTAAGACATAGTTTCAAAGTGGCAGCATATAAGCTTATATTATATGAGTGGCAAAGGAGCAGCCGTTGGCAAAGCATGGATTGAAGACCAGATAGGTGTTGTTCACGCTCTATCAAGAGAACTGGATAATTTTGCAAAGTAAAAGATCGAAGGAAATCTCAAAATATTAGTTGTGTCGCAGCGTAGTTGTGTAGGCAAAAACAGCTAACAGGGATTTGCTTTTTAGGTGCTCCACAGGTAGCCCAAGCTGTATGGGTCTACTGACCTTTGTAAAGCCTGTTCCAGGCTCTCAGATATTGTAGTGGAGGCGAAAGTGAAAGACACGCGAAAAGTTTCTTCCCGGTTTACTTTCGTGTTCACGCTTTCTCAATTCAGAGGACCTGATTATCCCAGAGCCTGCAACAGTCTAACCTTTGTAAAACGAATTGGTACTCTCTGAACACAGTGATGACATGTTGCTACGACACTAAAGGATTTTTATTGTTGGGGAATAAAACATGCGATTCTCATGGTAACATTAAAAACATTTCTACCATTCTTTTCAATATGTATCACTCACCTTTAGTCCTTTGTTTGTCGTCTTGTATTTTCTGTTGGTTTCGGGATGATTTGGGGACAATACAGAAGTTGGAAATAAAACCTCATCAAATGGCCCCCCAGCCAAATTGCGTGATGAATACCTTAGAATGTCTACTTGGGGGGCTATGGAAAAGCATTAGAACTAGTAACCAGAAGGTCGTTGGCTCAACTCCTATTAGGAGTACTCAATTTTTTTTTTCTGAGCAACCTGTGTCACTGACTAAATTCACCTCTTTCTCGTGTATTCACATCTATCATTGCACATAAGTACATGACATTTCAGTCCTAGCAGTATGCATGCAGGATGTTTGTTGCATGTACGTACATACCATAGTTTTGTGGCCTAAGAAAGCTCCCACTAGTCTAGCTCCTGTAGCCTAGTGGCAGAGCATCTGGACTAGTAACCAGAGGGTCATAGGTTGGACTCCTGTTTGGAGTTATCTAGGCTGCATAACTGGTACTTTATGAGCCAAGCAAGGCAAATGTGGCATTTGATGTGAAGTGCAAGACAGAGGGGAAAGCAAAAATAATAAAAGCTTAAAGCTTTTAAGCTTTTCTCTTCATCTCGTGCTTCACCCAAAGTGCCTCACTTGGCTCCTAAAGCACCTGTTAATGCAGGCTAAGAGTACTCAGATTTTTTTTCTTATAAGCCACATGTGTCACCACTGACTGAGAAAAATAATGTCTTTCTCATTAATTTTTTATTCACCAGGCTTAAAATTCACCATCAGAATTTTCTGTCATGTATGAACAAGTATGGGCTGACCTTTGAAAACTGTTGGTAGAGTGGGGCTGGGTGTCATTGGAGTGTCACCTTATGTACCAAAATTAGAGGACACAACCTAGACAGTACATAATAATTATTATCATGTCATGTCATATCTGTTCTGTGGTTTCTGCCTTTCTGCACAATTCATGGTGGTGTCTGCAATAATTGATTTCACAACCGTGTGATGCTGAAAAAACCAATTAATCTCAGAAAGACAACATGAAAACACTTATAAAAATAGTTGGCAAATAAAAGCAAGGTCATTTTATTCCTGCCAAGGTCTGATTCACTCTGGTGCTTGAAAAAAGTTCAGCCATATATTTTGGTGCTGTTTATATGAATCTCTAGAGTAGAGAGAGAGAGAGAGGCTGAGGAGAGATGCTAAAAATACAGTGCTTTCTAGGCTGGCACTTAACACCTTGTGAGCAGCAATTTTGAGAAAAAAAAAACCCTTTAAAAAATACTTAATGTTTTGTAGTCTACTCCTGTGATGGGAGTGACCTCTCCCCATTTACATTCCTTACAAAGATGGTGTGGGAAGCTTGTAACATTTCTCATCATTGTTTCTTAAGAAGCCTGAGTATGTCAGAGTTCTGTTTTTGATGACTCGGTTTTGTCTCCAGCTCCAGGAAACTGCTGATTTTCAAACTCCACCAACAGACAGTCTGGTTGTGTTATTAAGTAGTCTTTAACATCCCATGCAAGACTGCCATCTTTGAGCATCAATAATACACGGTCATCAGAAACAAGGTACCTAGAATGAAAATAATAACAGTGTCTAGTCAAACACCTGCTCCGTGAGTTTATTGAACGACTTCAAAAACATTCCTGGAAAAGCGTGTCTCAATGGAGTTGATAACAATGATGCTTTTGTGAACGTTGGAAATTAGCACAGAAGAAAAACAATACGATTGAAATTATTATGTAAGAAAATCAAATCTCACACTTGTTTAGAAATTTTCCAGTCTACGAACAACACTAACCGAAGAGGACATAGCGTCTTGTTCCAGAGCTTTTCGGAAGCCTAAAAATGCCAAGGAAGAGAGGAAGTTAACTGAAAATAGTACCCCAAAGTCACCTATTCAACTGAAATGTATTCTTTGAAAAAATTTTCCTGGAATGGCCGAATGGTAGGGAAACAAAAATCCAGTACTCGGGCCCTGCATATTCACAACTAACAAATCTTACTTGCAAGGCTTGGACACAGCTATAGGGATATTACCACTGTGTCACTGAACTTTTGGCTGTTTAAATTGGTGAAAGAACAAAGTTTAATTTTTGGCAATAGCACATTTACTGCATGTGTTATTTTGAAAGAACATTAAAAATTCACCCACCATTTTGTTGTGTCAGTTGCTGTGCTGATAAATTAAATATTCATAGGTCATGTGCAATGAAATAAAATGTCATCCTTATTAGTATTTTTTATATAAAGAATACTAATGAGGATGACAGACTAATAAGTTTGACAGTGTTTCACCGCAGTTTAAAACACGAGCACATGACGGATTTTAGCGGATGTGATAGGTTGTTGAGCTCATGAAATATTAATGAGTTTTTGAACAGGAATGCAAGTGCTCAACAGCTTTTTCCTATGACACTAATTATTTTTGTGGGCATATTTACAACTTCCCATTCCCTGTTTCCCCAATTGTAAACTGTTGTGCCCTTAAAATGAAGTAATTCAAATTTCAAACTGTTTTCAAGAATTAATGGGAATAATGTTTCAAAGACTAAGTTGAGGATGTGAACACAAGTATTGAGCAGTCACCAGAGCCCATTTATACTCATACTCAGTGGGTAGAGAAACAAAAAAAAAATGGAAAACATGAAGTAAAGTTTTTTTTAAACCTAAAATGAACAATGCAATGGCTATAGGACAGGCAAAGCTCTGAACCTGAACTTCCCCTAAAAGTAAAACGCCATAACCATAATTATTTACACCAACATGCCACCACACCATAAACCTTATCACAATGACTCATAATTTGCAACTATTGTGACATGTACCTTTCAACTTGAATCTGTGCGTTGAAAAGACTGGACTGCCATCTAGCTGTTATTTGCTCAGTGTCTTTCTTACTTGGTGAACCAGCCACTGTTGCAAACATCATTAAAACTTTTCCCTTCTTAGCCAACTTCATCAGGGCCATTGGATCATCTTTGAACTGGGTAGGATCAAAAGCTGGTCCTGGTGATGCAGGTTTACGAGGATCAAAGTCATCATAGCGGTCATCTTCATCAATATCTTCATCATTTTCCTGAAAAATTTAAAGTATAAATTTACTTATACAGGTTCATAAGGGAACATAATTCTGGCTCAGAGATGATAACCTCAGCAGATGATATGCAATTTGGAGACTACAGGTATTCAAAGCTACATAAAACTACATGGACAGGAAAGAAGCCAAAAGAAGGATTTGAGGTCACACCTTGTTGGAATTGATCTTGGGACCTCCTTCACAGAAGGCCATGCACTAGCCAACTACACTAAAAAAATCCTTAATTCCTCCCCTGAGGAAGGGTTAGATTTCAGCCTAAGACAAAAATGGTGAAAAGTATCTTATATCTGGGCAATTGAGACAACCTATGCAGGAAACCAGGAAATTTGTTCTATATCAAGAAATCATAAATTGATATAACAGTTAGTTTACCATTCTCATGTCAATGAATATGCTGCTTATTGTCTCATGTGTTTAATAGAGACACAGGAAAAAGTTTTGTCCAAGGCAATAAGCAGCAGGGTGCAAAAGTCGTTACTGTAAACAACCACACCAGCAGCCAAGAAGGAGGTGGGGTGGGGGGAAAAAACTACCTCCATGTTTAGTTGCTTGCAATATATCTCTTTTAAAAATAATTTATGCCCTTAATCTTGGCAAAAGAGTAATTTAAGAAAGGAGACAGTCCATAGTAATTCAGCATATAATTAAGCAACTAGCTTTTAAAAACTGGGTAAGCAAAACACACAAATGCAGAATTCTGCATCATAATATTATGAATACGAATAGTAATAAACTATTGTTTACCAGTATGTTGTTGTTGATTGACAAGCAAGTCAACAAAACCTAAACCCCTGATTGACCTGATTATGCACAATAATCAGCAGTTGTAATTTGTGATGTATTTTCGTGGAAAAAAATTGTTCATAAAATGCGTCTTAAATTGTCGGCTGTATTCAGAAAAGGTGTCAAGACCTTAAGGACTACTGAGTTGAACAAGCATAGTGGAATGCAACCACCTGTGGACCCTGTCAACATGCAAACAAAAAATAATCTGCATCGTCCACGCATCCAAGAAAAGAGAATGTACATCAACATGCAATTTGGTCAAATAAGCAAAGATTAAGTGAGCAATAAAATGTTAAGCTTAAGAACGCCGTGATGTGCTTACATCCCATTGGTCGAGGAGTTTGTGCATGTCTGCTTCAGAATAATCCATCACATTTTTTCCAATTTTAGAGCTTTTCTCCTTTTTCTTCTTTGGCTCCGATTTCTTTTTTTCCCCATCACAACTGTCTTGCAGAATCACGATTAAAAATAGCACCAAAAATAATAAATTAAACTTCGAACAATACTTTGCTGCCATTTTCCGGATTCTGGAACAAAAAATTAATAATGACTGATCGACAGAGTACTGCTGTCAAGAAAGATTGCGGTCTCAGATTTATTTTCCTTCGTGCGTAACTCACTTTTGGCAGGACAAGGGCATTTCAACTAGAAGCATTGAAGTAAAGAGAAACAACGGGCATCTAATGGGCTTTCTGGTTCCCTTCAGATAATACTGATTTTGGCTGATATTAAAAAAGTTTCCGTTTGACGTTTGCGCGCCATATTAGATTTCTATACAAACCGGAAGTTACCGGTTGGAATCACGGGATAGACCACTGCCTGACTGATCCAGCTATTTATAAGCTTCAAATCAGCTGTATGGTGGCCAGCAGAGTCGAACTATGCAATGGAAGCCAGTAAACCAAAGAGAAAACACAAGAAAAAGCTCAAAGAGAAATCAACGAAAACTACAGAAAAAGATGAAGTAACTGAAGACTCAAAAGGTTTGAATGATTCCATTCGCGACTTGTTATCGGGTGTATAAACTGATGAACCTACATGCATTGATAACGTAATTTTTGTTTGATTTAGCTGAGTTTGCTATTTTCTTGATTTGATAGGTGATACCTGTAATGATTTAACAAAAACAGAAGCGACCACTGCTGGAGAATCAAGCGGCACTGCTTGTGTAAGTGAAACTTTAGCCGACGATTCCGCCAAATCGAACTTGCCTGGCTTAATTGCTGAAAATGACAGTGTTATTGAAAGTTCAAAGAACGAAATAGATATTCAACGAAGTGACGAAAATTCTACGTCAAACGTACAAGGAAGAGGTGATTTAACCGAAGATGCAGAGAAACGAGAAAACAAATTATCTTTTCATCCACAAGTTGAAGTAGAATTGGATAGAAACAGTACAAAATCGGAGAATAGTGGGGAGGATCTGCACAGGGACACTTCAGGAAATTTTAATACAATACAGCTTGATAGCCCCACAGAGGGAAAGAATGATGATGATTCTGATTTTAAAAGTGATTCTAATAAAACTGAAATTCCACATGTGGATGAAATTCAAACTATTGATCAAAACAAGACATCTGATGTTTCTGTTAATGCAATGAAGACAGAAAATGGTGATCCACGTTCAGTCACTGACATCCCCAAAGAACCTAGGATGGTACAACATGCATCAAAAAACACAATTGCAAGTGCTTCAGGGGAAAATGTAGCAACTGAAGAAGATGTTAAAGATGTACCTTCACAAGTGATTTCTGACAGACAAGTGAAAGCCTCTGAAATGTATCCAAAACTGGACTCTTTAGCAAGTGAAGCAGGTATTTATCCACCCTTTTAAGGTTATGTTCACACTAGCTACACTGAACAGCTATTGCACCAGCACAAAAATCATTCCCGATAGGGCTTCTGTTCACACATAATGCTGAGTTTGGCCCACAATTTCTGTAGTAAATGGAGTGAAGCTACACGACACCAATCTGGAAAGTGGAGCTTATCACAATGGATAGGTTCTGGGCCAAACTGTGGTGTAGTATGAACAGGTGTCTTGACTGTAGCGGAAGTGAATAACTGGGAAAGAGGGCTGAAATTCACTGAGCTAATGTAAATAATTGGGATTTAGAGAACAAAACCCTCTCGTTCAACCGCTCTGGAACAATGTTCAATGTCTGTGAATGACTTGTTCCTCTTCTGTGCCGTTGCTGTTCAAAGTATACTGGATAGCTTTTCGTGTTGACACGAAAAGCTATTCAGTAGAGTGTGAACATAGCCTAATATAACCATTTTTGTTTGCTGTGGCAAATAAATTGTATGTGGAAAAATTTAAAGGAAATATAAGAGGCTTAATTGGAATTTTCCAGAAGGTCATGGGGGTCTTAAAAAATTTTGCTTTTATGGAGGATATACGGATATTCTCTGGAGCTATACCTTCACCTTCTTTAACCTTCCTGCAGTGGTATACCTGCCAAAAGTCACGCCTGTGGATTGAAAAATTCCATGCCACGCCTACTCACGCCTGTTTTCCAATTTCTCTTGTCGGATAGAAAAGGTCGAGCCATTACAGTATCAACTGGCACATTTTGAAAAAATACATTAATTTTTTAAAGAAACTGGAATCAGTGAGAGAAAGGCACTTGAGACGGGGTCGTTTTCCTGTGTGTTCTCGTGTTTGTGTCAGACGGAACCCTTGGGAACGTCTTCAGAAGTCTTCGGACATCTTCCTTTTTTATCAGACCCCTATGAAAAATCCTGGCACTCTCAGGATACAGGATAAAGATGTCACTTCTTTAAATTGAAAATATAGTTGGCAGGTATACAATGGCCACCTTTCAATCCCTTTTTTATCAAGGTGGCCATCAAATGCTAGCGGAACCCAAAATAGAGGCTGGGCGGAGATGGGTGGGGTGGGGAGAGATCGGAATAGGATGATGACTTACTGATAACTCACTTATGTGCGTATTTACATATTGGTACTTCCATGTGATAATTTTTTGGTACAAGGGCATTTATACATGACTGTCAGGGACATAGGATCAACAATAACATGTACAGCGTTTAAGGATACAAACTCCTGGTACCAATGATGTCAGCAGTTACTTGAGCTGAAGAATTGTCTTTGCTCCACCTGGTAATTCTTTTATACTTAAACATTTTTTTATGTCTGCGTCATTAAGGACAGTACATAAATGAATTGGTACAGTTTTAGCTGAGTTACGTAACATATTTTGTTGTTCATTTTATTAATAGTGTCAAGCATAAGACAGTACAGAACTACTCTGGAGGCTTTTAGTGAGGATCATTTAAAAACTTTCTACTTCAACCCATTGCTTGAACAGATGGAAGGATTTGTGGAGCATTTCCTCAGGGTATGATTTGACGCACGTCAAATGTCATTTTGCTCTTTATCATGTAACTTTTTCAAGTGGCATTACTCCAAGTTGCAAGCATGCTGGTTGCTTGCAAATTTAAAAATAATATTACAACAATAATCACAAATTCAAAAGTAGGTTGAGTTTGATTGTCCGGGTGAACGTAGTCCTGAATAAGACTGTTGTTGTTGACAGTGACTGATGTTTCGACAACCTGTGTGGTAGTTATCTTCAGAGTCAAAGTGAGGTGTATCACTTCAGTTGATGGTGTTATACTCTGGTTATTGATCTGATTGGTCAATTACGTTGCGATGGTTTTGGTCGTCTGTCAGTTAAGCCATGATATTATTGGCTATGAAGACTCATAATCAGTAATTGGTGCGTTTTGATCCGTCTGTTGTCACGGTTAAACAGTCGTCTATTGTTAGTCAAATTGTCAGTTCTCCATAGTTAGTCTCATAGTTAGTTTTGCTTGATCTCGTCAATAATCACAAATTGCTTCAAAATGTGAAAATTTATTACCTGTTTGTTAAACCTTTCTATTTACGATATTTTTACAAGAGATGGTGTCATTATGAGAATCACAAGAGTGCTTATGACCCGGTAAAATTTTAAAATTCAGAGTTCCAAGCCTAGTCATAAGCGCATGGAATCTGAGTCACAGCATCAGAATGTTTTCCATTTTTTCCAAGAGTCCAGGGGGGGGAGGTCTTTCAGGGGCTTAACAAAGGTTTATATCAATCAACCAACAATGTATTTCACTACACTAGCCACACACAACAAAAGCTGATTTCTGGGTGGGGTGTGGGTAGATTTCAGAGAATAATATTGATTACGTAAAAATGTACATCATATAGCTAGTTTTACAATGTATGTTGGTGGGAGTTTATGTTTAATGCATTTAATATATATGTCATTCTAGTGGGACAAAATTGCTGGAGTGTAATTGCCATTTTGTTTTCAGATAAGTAAACAAGATGATCATGAGTTCTATGAGCTAGTCAGTGCATATTTCAGAGGAAGAAATGCCTTGGCTGTGGCAATTAAAGAATATGAGGTTGGTGGTTAACCCTTTCAATGTTAACATAAAAATTCAATTTCTCAGTTTGTTATCTCCAGTCTATACATTTCCCAGTAAGTATAGAATTTAAGTGGAGGGAAGTAATCAAAGTGTTAAATTATTCATCTTGTGTTACAGTACATGTATCATGTCCTTAATAATATTTTTACCACTCTGTTTAAAATAAGGCATTGATGATGTCTAACAAGGATAAATTTGATGTTGATCACTCTTTTAGGGCAGTTTTAACTGATTACCAAAACCATAAATCTTATTGCTCAGAGTGAATGTGTTCTAACAGCAGTTAACTTCCTCCTCAGCTGATTCATGATTTCAAAATACCTGTGTGTTGGTATGTTTTAGCAAACTAAATTTTTTAATTTATCAAATATGAGTCCGCACAGAAAAGTCCTCCACAGGATTTTTTTCCATTTTTTGTGATAACAAGTTATGAAAGTATTGGAAAAAGCATGCTTGAGGGAAGTTCAATACAGATTAGACTGGGCAATTGCTGCTCTGACTACTTATTATATTATCTTGTTTGTCATAGATTTTGCTTGCTGAGTGTGAGAAGAAAAAAGACCAGTTATGGATTACTAAGGATTTTTCAGTAGGAGCTCAGGTAGGGAAAGAACTGTTTTGTTCATTCTAGATGGCTTATCCTTTTTATGATGCAACAACTGCATTTTATTGTCATGAGTTTCTTTTTGTCCTGTCTTGGAAAAAGTATGTCTTTTAACTTTTGGGGTGATTATTCAATGACATTTTTGTTTGTTTTATTCTTTTAATAATATAATGTCTCCCTTGCAAATTAGCAGATATTCTTATTTTGTGTTCACTGCGGGGTGTATTGAATTTAGTAACTTAATGAATTTATTCCAGATTTAAGTCACTATTAAAATTTAATAGTAACAGTTAATGTTACTTTCAGGGAAAATGTCTGGATCAAGTGAATGTGACACATAACCATACTTACCAGCAAGTTGAGATGAACCAAAGCATCCCAAAAGAGATTGATAACATTTTAGACAAACTACACAAGGCTTTACATGAGGTAACAGTGACAAAAACACACCTGTACATGTGATAACATAATAACTGTCTGTTTGCACAGAAAGGTGCCTACAGTACTGCTCAAAAGTAAGTTGTTGCCACCCTCACGCAAGACGCAAATCTAAAAACCTCAAGTGTCATGGCCAAAATTCTTGAGCGATCTCAAGAATCAGCGGTAAAGCTTTACCATGACAAACACACGAATAAATTTTTACCTCTGCGACCTGTAGGCTGTTGTGTTATTATTTTTGTGAAGGATAGGTATTTACATATTTTTGTAAAACATGCTTATAATTAAGTCACTTTATACCACTGGACTACCTTTAAAACTACCTTTTAAAAAAAACTTTGAGATGATAGCTTTGCTTGTAACTGCCTGCATGTTTTGTTAACTGTTTCAAGTTGAAATGAATAATTATTGCAGACCGGTCGGCAACACTTCCAAAAGTGCTGTCATACAGGTAGCTTCTGGCTTCTATGTGGCAGCGAACTCTACTGGAAGGAATTTACATAGGACATTTAAAAGACCTGTTAGTTAGGGTTAGGGTTAGGCTAGGGTTAGGATTAGTGTCAACCCTAACCCTAACCCTAACCCTAAAACAGCATTCTTTGAAAAATATATAGACCCTGATCCCGGCCCCGGCTCCCAACCCGACCCCGCGGGGTAAGTGGTACACAGGCCATTAATATCTACCATTCTTGCTGGCACTCAAATTGTCCTGACTGTCAGTTGCCTCTAATTGTTTAATTATAGACAATCCTATAGCTTCATAGTGTTCACATTTTGATTGTAAAGTGTAAATCCATTATTTAGCCAGGTGACCCAGGCTAAATAACATTTATTATTATATGCACTGGTACCTGTCAATTGTAGATTTATTTGGTGTAATCATTCTTATATATAGTTTTTTATTTATCCTTTGTCTCATGACTGTCACTAGGATATTGATTGTGACGTTTTGACCACGTACTGCAGGTTTTCATCAGGTGACCGTGGACTGACCTACAAGGATTATTTGTACCTGCACTGTGGTTGTTGGTGATTGGTGTATCACAAACCTCTCTCTTAGGAAGCGGGTTTTGCCAATATATTCATATACTTGGGGTGGAAATTAAAATTGCAAAATGGGAAGGTAGATGCATGAATGGGTTATTAAAGGAGCACCATGGGGATATGTGGCTTTCATGATCTCAAACTTCAACTGTTTCTGAACACGCCAATAAGACCAGGCATTATCTGCTTTGGGACAAGGTTAAGTTTATTTATGACTGGTACTCTTGAAAAATGAAAGAGGCAGCATTCACGCAAGACTTCATCCTAACAACATCAACTGGGACAAAGGAATTAAGATTCTTGAAGCATACGTGGATGCCTATGATCAGACTGCTGATGGATCGGAACAGTTTCCTTCTCTAATAATACCAACAATGCTTTGGATCAAAAGCCACCAAACCATAAACAAGGTTCGTGATACACCAATCACTAACAGCTATGGTGGCGCAGATACTCCTACTCAGTAAATCAACACAATTGCCTGATGAAGACCTACGGAATGCGGCCAAAATGTTGCAATCAATATCCAAGTAGTGAGACCCTAAAATACATGCTAACCATGATAAACAGTGTGTTTCATGACCTTGCATTTTTTGTTCTCTTTTATAGACTCTTGCATTGCAGAAATATACATGTCAACTTGCTCGCCTCCATGTTGACATGTATATCTATGATATGCTGCGTAATTCATCAATTTTATCTGGTGTTACAACTGATACACTCATTACTGGTAAGTGAAGACTATATTAGTTACTCGTTATTTGTAAGTGAAGATCATATTAGTAAAAGCAAGTCTCAACTTAAATTATTATTATTATTATTAAAAATTATTGTGCTACCTAACAACCAAGTATTTTGTTTGTACAGAGTTATGCCCTGCTGATATGAACCAAGAGGTTCAGAATGAAATTCAAAAGTTACGAGACTGTATCAGCGTATTATTCATGTTTGTCCGACAACCAATCCAGGATACAGAATTTGTTTCTGTTATGAATGGCTGGATGGAGCAAATGGTATGATGTACCTGTAGTTTATTTTTGAAGAATGTCAGCAGAAGTGTTAGACTAGTCAAGACCTTTAGCTTTTTAATTTTTTTAACTGTTGCAAAATGTAAGTTTCATTAGTTTTGCATGTTTCTTTTTGTATAAACATAAACCATAAAGGCCTTTTTAAGGACCATATTTTATTCGTCTTACAAGATGTATGCATGCAAGTGCATTGATATTAATACATTTGAAAGACCCCCTGTGGTGTGATTCTCATGAGCAACCTCCTCCCATAAGTGACTGGCAGGTCTTTGCTTTTTGTGTGGTCCCTTACAGGAAGTTCGACTATAGTTTTTAATCTGAAAAGTGCTCAGTAACTCTAAAAGTATGGTCACACTTTGTATAGAAGTTTCTTGATAATGTATTCCACCACTGTTTCACTTCATTCTACAGACTTGACCCTATGTGTTTGAGGGTTTATCTGAAGATAAATTAAAAATCCACAGTTAAACCCATCAACAATAGATGGGTGTGGGAAAGGTGCCTGGTGAAACAGAAGGGGGCCGCAAGCGAGCCTAGAAGGTAACCATGACAACCCTGTGAGCGGCACCCACCAGGCATCGTTACACTGAGAACCTCAGTGGAAAAAGGCACATACCAAGAAAAGCATCCAGAGAGGAGGGACTTGGGGGCAAAATGATTGACTTCTGCCACAGTACTGTAAAATCACTAAGGCCCTGCTAAACCCCAGGACCACCCCACATACGATTAGTGGTTGAGACTGCTGGCCAGCATTGTCTCATGTTTAACCTCGCCTAAATTACATTTAGCCAGTCTTCATATGCATTTACCATATTTCCTCATACTTGGTGGCTATTACTTGGAACAAGGTTTCTGATACCTTAAGATCCCTAAGTACATTGTCAACTTTTGAAAAATCAGTCCGCCAGCTAAGGTTCTAGCTAATTCTCAATAATATCTATATTCTATTACGTAATTAGGCTTTTTATTGTATATAGCTATATCATGTAATTTTAGGCTTTATACTGTAAATTAGTTTTTGGATTTCCCTTTCTTTCTCTATTATTCTATTTATTACTTTTTTTCGTGGCGATTATAATTTTTTTTGCACTAAAACAGGGTGATTATTTGAGGGAAGGCGACAATTCGAGGGAGGTGATTATTTTAAATATTGCCCACTGGAAGTTGTGCTCTAAATATTTTGTTTTATTATTCCATTAAATCAAAAAATGATCACATCAAATAAACTGAACATGGGCTTTTTAAGTGTTCCAAATTTGGTTCCCTATTAACTAATTTTCATTGTCAATATCATTGGTGTTAGAGCTTGAATAGTCACTGATCAGTTTTGCTGGATCAGACTCCACTTCAACTTGACAGAGAGGGTATAAAAGAAAGAGAAGATGGCTAGAGGGGTGGGGGGGGATTATTTGAGGAAGGTGATAAATCGAGGGATGGCTAGTATTCAAGGAAATATGGTAAATACGTAATAGTGCATGTTCTCTTTTAAACAGGTTGCTATTCTCCTTCGTGTTGCATCATTAGCTGACCTTGTATTCCTGTTAAATCACATGCTGAGATGCCCAGCAGGTTTTACCAGTAAAATAGCTCATTTCATCCAGTTCCCTGTGCCACAGTTCAAAACCCAAGGCTATAATGTTGTTGATGAACCTTATTACTGGGACAATCCTCTTGTTCATCATTTTGTCGCAATGTTATCTGCTCTCCTGCATCCTGTTAGGTGAGAACTTTAGAAGAAACAAAACAGTTGTAGGGTAGTATAAATTTTGCAACTCAGACTCAGTTTGAGATTGTCACTTGGTTTTTATAAGGTAGAACAATATTCATTATACACAGCTCTTTAAAGATGACATTGCTCACTTCGCTATTAGGAATTTTCTTTAGATTAAAGCTTATTATGTTAACCAAGGCTGTTTATATTCAATGTTTGTCATATTCAATTTTGTATATTCTTTTGTTGTTGGGTATGGTAGTGTTTGTTGATTAGTTTGAAAAAAGGAGAGTAAAATTTGAACCCAAGGATAGAATTGACCAGCAAAATATACACCTACTGATAAAACAAATACCCCAAAGATGAAATATTTATTATGTTAATTATATTTTCATTGTTTTTTCTTGCAGGGAAAGAGACACTTTTCTACAAAAGCTTGCAATAGGAAAACAACGTAAATTGTTTCCATTAGCTTAACCCAGTATAGATCTGCTGCACTTCTGTTTAGTTCACTGTTGCCCAACCAGCCTCATTTCCAGGCAAATATACCATTGATCCACCTCTTTTCCAAGAAAATATACCATTGAAGCGATGGTATATTGCTTGCGTCTCCTCAAATTTGGTCAATGCTGGCTGGTTATTAAGAATTAGCCTGGAGATGTGAGGCAGTCAGAAAGGATGAAATATTTTGGACGAATAATAAATCTATCTATTTATTGCCATGACAGATTTGCCCTTATTTATAAGCCATTGCTAGATAACAGTTCAATTTTTGAAAGGGGAAGTCGTGTCATTAATAATCCATTGCGCTTGTGGGAAACACCGGATGAGGAATGATTTGCAGTTGTTAACTTGAAGTGATACAGGATGTACTTTGTAATTTTTTAGGTGCTGTCAGTCTGATAAGCTGGACTATTGTGGATGATGATGGTGAATCTCTGGAGGTTAGTTCTGTGTATGTACAAGCTTTAACTTGTACAATTTTTGAATAAATGAACTTGAGACTTGGTTTACTAACAAAGATAACTTATCGACCAGACGTCGTATGATTCTGCTTACATGCTAAAGTGGCCACAACGTTGCCAGCGTGGTTGCCTTGGTGGTGTAGGCAGTAGTGGTTATCATGCCCGAGTACAAACCAGGGAGACGTCCATTTGATTCCGGCTCGAGACAATTGTTTTTCTTTTTAGATGAGGTGTGTGTTGGCAGTCTTCTTACACCATGTGTTGTGGTAATAGTTTGTTGTATTCATTTGCAATCAGACTTAAGTTATTGCTTGATTCCTTTGAATGTCTGAGTGATGCAATCTTGTCAGATTTAATAATATGCAGGGCTGAAAACTTCCTGTTACATTATACCTTTTTGTCCATACTTTACTGTGCATACTGTAAAGTATCAATGCTCATTAATCACATGCAAGTTCCATGATTCTATTAAAATCAGCGCTACAATGAAACCATTGACAAGTTTGCTGGGATTTTTCTCTTTGGTAGGTTATTGTTCACTAATGTGCATATTAGTATGATAGAAAAGAGATGGTTACGTAGGTAATTGCACCTAATACTGACAGCTGATGTTTTGTTTTTCTTACCTGAAATGTATTCTTGGACAACAGCTCATTTTCATAGACAGACATGCTGAAAAGATATTCTGACCACAAAGTTTCATTTTCAGGATGAGGATCCCGAAACCAGTTGGATGCTGATTGAAGAAAGTGATCTCATTGCCGTATTTTCACAGTTTCCATTTGATGCTATTTTCAAGCACCTTCTTAAAATGGATCCTAACACACCTAGTAAGGAATGACTCAAAATCAGATGTGTTTTATAGATACTTAAAGGGGGTGTGTCACGGCAGTCCAGTTCATTTTGTTTAGTTTTGCCAATTACCCGCCCTCAATTGCTATGGAACTTGAAGTAAGCAAAGAAATTACACGTAAATGACAAAATCAGAGATCTGAGGCAAACAAATATGTCTCCTGAGCATTATTTTTGAAGTCGTAAGCAGCAGCGATCAACTTTGAAAAACTGTTAGGCTGAACAGTTTTCAAAAACCTTAATTTCAATCCGTTTCAATCTTCTTCAGTTTTGCCCATCCGTGGCATCTGTTGTTTCTGTTATGTTATTTTAACCTCCCTTTAAAGTTTTAAGCGGTTATTTTTTTGTTTCTCTTAATTTAACAGGCATTTTGTAATTTCCTAATTTGGCTGAATTTCGTGACACAGCTCCTTTAAACAACTCCATGAACTGTTTTACCTTCCCCTTACTTTGTACATACTCGATTGTTGCACTCCAAGATGCAGTCTAATGCTTGTGTAGTGTTCAGTTCTGTCTCACCCTGTTTTAGGCTATCAACAACTCTGTATTTGCCTGCTGAAGGGTAATACGTCTATCTCTCTTGAGATGCTAAACAAAGGGTTATAACTGTCTACCTTTATATGTAATAAAAATGGTTTTATTGTGCAAAAGTCAGTTATATATCATAAGTTAAACTATGTTAAAAGAATTCTTTACCCCCTTATTGCCTCCCTATCATTGAAATCATTTATTGAAATAGTGTGTTCACCCTTCTAGTGTTGAATCAGATGTAGCTCCCAAGTCTGCTGATAATAAGGTCTTCGGCGTTACCGGCTCACTAACCTAATCCAAGGAACCCGGCAGAGAAGTTTTCCTTTTTTGATTGCTTGCTTTGTGAACTTCCTTTTTTCTTAATTTGCAGATGATCTCCTTACTGAATCACACTATCATGTTGAGCTCACTACAAGTCGTGATATCATGAGAATGTTGGCATTTGCATCATGTACTGTGTACGTGATGGGAAATGCTTTCCGTACCTATGAGAAAGTGCGTTACAGGGCATTTGTCAAAAGAGTTGGACGAACTATCAGGTATTTTGTTTCTTAAAATTCAAACTTGTGGGCTTATATTTGGGTGTGTACCTACCACGATGGTTCAGTGAGTAACGGTTTGGAAAATTACTGTGGGAGTTTTTCGAACAATGTGGCTTGTTTGATCTTGTTTACCTGGTAGAGATCGTAGCTCTAAGAGTTTCCTATCACCCAAACTTTTGCTTTCAAACCAAACATGGCTCTTGTAAAATGATATTTAATGTTTTATGCTCGTCACTCAAACATTTCTAATTATTATTCTTCTGATGTGGAACCTTGAAGCCACCCGATTTTACATTTTAAGACTTTCTAATGATTATCTTGCAGAAGAAATTTGATTTCAATTGATGCGTAGATGATTTAAGTTAGAAATGAACTTAACTGTTGTTCTTCCATTTTGACATGTCTACTGTACCTTTTTGGGAATCATACTCTATACCTTGATGTAATAATTAAGTTTAATGTAAAATTCTTTAGGCAGATCGTTCTAAGAGTTTCCTATCACCCAAACTTTTGCTTTCAAACCAAACATGGCTCTTGTAAAATGATATTTAATGTTTTATGCTCGTCACTCAAACATTTCTAATTATTATTCTTCTGATGTGGAACCTTGAAGCCACCCGATTTTACATTTTAAGACTTTCTAATGATTATCTTGCAGAAGAAATTTGATTTCAATTGATGCGTAGATGATTTAAGTTAGAAATGAACTTAACTGTTGTTCTTCCATTTTGACATGTCTACTGTACCTTTTTGGGAATCATACTCTATACCTTGATGTAATAATTAAGTTTAATGTAAAATTCTTTAGGCAGATCGTTCAGTATGCGTTGGATCACTGGTCTGACTACAGAAGTTGGAGAGTTAATGTATGCGTAGACACAGAAGATACGGCTCCACACTCCTTTCCACCTGGTGACCAGTATTCTCTAAATCGTTTGCAAGTAGAAGTTGATCAATTTTTTCTTAGAGCTGCACACCAGATCATAAGTGCGCACAGGTATTTAACGTGGCAACAGCATTATATTAAAATAAAAATAAAATTGCTCAGTTCGTGATAGATGCTCTGTGACAATTTTGGTTCGCAATCTTTCTTTCTTGTAATCATCCAGTGCAGAAGTCAAAATTGAATCCCTTTGCACAACCAATGGAGATAATATATATTGGAGGCACAATGGCCCACTGGTTAGTTCTTTGGTTCCTGTATCAAAAGGTCTGGGTCGAGGCCCGGCCAGGGTCTTTCTTATTGTGTTGTGTTCTTGGGCGAAACGGTTTATTCTCATAGTGCCTCACTCCACCCTGGGCTGGGTTGTTCAAAGCAAGGTTAAGATAACCCAGGGTTAGTACGAAATATGAATTCAGATATGAAAGCTTAAAAATCAAATTCAGCTGAATTCTTTTTGTCTACGATTTGGTGATAGGATACTCTAAAAAGAATAGAGAAAATTGTCCGAGAAAATGCTTTTGATAAAAAGAAAAAGAAGTCCGGGTCAAAATCTAACCCTGGGTTAGCGCCAATCGGCCTTCGAACAGCTGGGCCCACTGGTGTATAAATGGCTACCAGCGGATGGACGGACTGGCATCCCGTCCAGGGGAGGGAGGGGGGGGGGGGGGGGTTGGAGTGGAATATGCACTTACTGCTTTTCCCACAAGCATTTACAATCATAGACTGAAATAATGCACTCTATTTATCAGTGGTTTATCATGATGAATTTTGAAACAACTTTTTCCTGAAGAGAAATGTGAAAGTTTCAGTTACATGTAGTTATTTTTAGCTTCCGAGTAATAGCACCCTTCTTCCCGATAATCATGTGTCAGATGGCATTTACAATACCAGCGTGGCTGTCACGTATCCATATCAACTGTAAACGTCTTCATATAATTATTACTTACACACGGTTTTATTCTCTTTGTAGACTTGGTGCCTGGCAGTTTTTGGCCGACATGCCATTTCGAAGTGTCTCTTCTGATACCCTCTGGAAGTTATTTTCAGCACTTCACTTAGATATCCGCAAACTTGATTCTGTGGCAAGCATTCAACGAGAGGAATTAATGAGAAATGACTGGAGGGAAGTTTTAGAAGGTAGATATATCGCGTTTAATGTTACACGATATCACCTAAGTCGCCCCTGCATGTTTCCGACATAAACCGTTTGCAGCCGGTTTTATTGAGCTTGTTTTCAGGGACAAAACGTGTAATTTGAAGTATGATATCTATCTATACAGGACGACATGAGGAATTTATTGATCAGCTTGCAAGAATGTCTCAGTCAGAGGCTATCTTCTTGCTGACCACATTTGCGAACATTGCCACCTCAAGAGATGGAAAAGAAAGAGAATTCATTGAGGCTATCACCTCGCAGATTTACAAGGTATGGATGATAGTCTTAAATTTCAAATCTTTATTTTAACACGGTAAAACATTCATCAGGTTTTTTATTACATATAAAGTATAACTACATAACAATATTTAATAATAATAAATACATATCTAAAGAGTCTCTTAAAAATACTACTCAAAATTACACTAAACTATACCTGTTTTCCATAAATGCCGTGTATCTAACTTAATTAACTAAAATGAAAGTTTAACAATTAAAACGATTTAGAGATTTCTCTTGCCTAAGATTGCAGGGCAGACTGTTCCAGAGAGTTGCACCTCTATAGCTAAAGCTCCTTTTTAGGTAGTTGGTTCTTGGTAAAGGGACATTTAATTTGTTCGTAGAGTCCCTTAAGACATAGCCTGACGTATTGCGATTCTTGCAAGCGACACAGGCATCAACATTTTGTTCGTGGCTTTAGGCTGAATTCATAGCTTTCTAGGAAAACGCTTGTTATGAAAATACTATTTCGGTGTACAAAGTTTTCATGAGAACGCGCCATATTTTTTTTAAGAGTTGTCTTTTGTATTCTCGCAGGTTTCTTTCATTGCCAGTCAGACGAGAGAGTCATGTTCGAAAACAGGAAAACACCTTCTTGGAACCATCTCTAGTTATCACCCGTTTGTAATATCAGTTTTGCTGGAAAGCGTCAGTACTACTATTCAAGTTATAGGGAAGGTGAGAATGTTTTTTTTTTTGGTGCTTTTTGCTTTTTAGTTTTCCAATTCATATTGTTTTAGGTTGGGACTCAATGATATATACCGTGATGTGATCTACGAGAAACAAAACAAAGAAGCAAAAAACAAAACCGGCATAACTCAGTTACTTTGATGGAGGTCGTACATTTAAACATCGTCTCACATTCACGATGAATCACTCTTTTTTTATGGGGAAGGGGGCTTGAATGTTGCACTCGGAAGCAACCTTGCGTCACTTGCCTGATACTATTATTATTTTTTCTTCAGAGTTGCGTTTACTTGTTCAGCGGTTTATCGATTAATCTTTGGCATCCAACCTACAAGAACATGGACTGCATCAAATCCTGGCTGCTGAAAGCTGACCTTTCTTCTCCAGAGCACCAGCTAGCGCGCTACATTGTTTCCAATCTGAACTGGGGTCATGTTGGGGAGGTAAATATGTGGTAATAATTATAACTACAAAACATCCCAGCATCTGCATCCAGGACCTCTCTAGCTAGGTGGAGAGAGCGAGAGGTCAGGTGGAAATAACACTGTTGTAGTGTAACGTGGTTTTTCCATCTTTTTCTTTTGATACAATGAAAGAAAAAAGAGAAAAGCATGTTTTGGACTTTAGCGTACGCCTATTTCTTACTGTTGGCACAGTCTTTGGGCTTGGTCTGCGTCCCACGCTCGAGCCAGTACGTAATCAGGTACTTTGTCAGTGTGCAATAGCATGACTCCGAGGCTTTAGAGTCAAAATTGCCAATTTTTCAAGACTGCATTGTCACGCGATTCCCAAAAGGGACTTGAACTCAAAGAAATCCAAACCAAATATAGAAAAATGACTAGAAAACCTCTGAGTCATGTTAGAATTTTAATATATCGAGCGTGGGCTATTGTGATTTGCGGCCTTATGAATTTGTAAACTCAATAAACATTTGATATTATTATCAATTTTTTAGCCAGGTGAAAGTGATCAGCTGTTCTTACATCAGTGCTGGCACAGAGCTATGGCAGCATCGCTTGTAGAAGTGTCAGCTCTTCGTCTTCCCAATTGGCCAGGAGGAGTAGCACATGAGGCATTCAGAGAAAACCAAGGACTCTTAAGTCAGATGGCACAAATAGCCACTGCATCGTATAATCGCATGACGCAGCCCAATTATGAACAACAGTTGTATGATTGGCTGTGGGAGGTGATGTTAGTTCTCAGGCTTCATGCAGCTGATCTGCCGACGCCTGTCATGCAGTTTACTCAGCAGCAGCTTCCTCTTCAAGATGAATTACAAGGTATCAAGGTTCCTTCCTTCAAGATTTTACAAGGGAGTGATTTCCAGCAGACTTAGTTGAGGGTAGAGATACAGGGCTTATTCTTTAAACCTACTTTGTGAACACGAAAGTTATTTCATTTTAGCTTTTTATGTGAAATTTCGTTTTAAATCTTATTTCCGGCTGTGGCTACAACATCCTTACTTCCGGGATAATTTTTTTTATGCAGTCAATTTTGAAAGGGCGATCTTGTATTGAAGTTTAGCACGACAAACGGTTTGGGTTCTGGCCTTTTCCACTATAGCAACAAGTTTGTTAACCTGGGCTTGTCAAGTTATCCCATCTCTGATATTAAGGCTGTCACTTTCTATTTTAGCTTCCGAAGAAGCAGGCCCTGGATTTTCCAGCTTGGTTAAATCGCTGTCAAAGGAAACACTTGAGCTTGTTAATGAAAATGTATTGGCCAGTATGATTCATGCAATCAAAGCTGGGGGACAACTAGCATGCTATGCTGCTATGGCGATGACTACTATTGGCACCAGGTTGGTTAAAATAATAGGGAGTATTTAGTTTTTAATCACTTAATAAATTTCGTAAAAATACAGTTACAGTAAACAATATAGCGGGTTTAAGATGATGAATATGTAACTGGCACCAATGAAATGTCGTAGCTGACTGAACGGTAACTGCAGTAGAATTTCATCAACGACTTAAAAAAAATAGTTTAAAAGCAGTGCTCATTTATTCCGCAAAATTATTTAGTGATGATACATTCAGGCTTTCAAGACTAATTATCAATCTGCCGTGAACTGAATATTTTTTAAGTTAACTTTGTTTTTTTTTTCATTACAGCCGTGATTTGTTCCTAGGGGCAGGATTGGACCATTTAACACTTATTGTAAATGCGAACTGCTATGATGCTACACTGCGAATTTTAGCGAATGTCACTCCACTGTTTTTCAGCTGTCCTGAGAAGCTTACACAGGAAGCAAGGTTGGTTGGTAGAAGTCTATCACTGGCCAGTCCTTATCAGTTTTTCACCAACGACTTGAGCTGAATGATTCTCAGCGCAAATTAAAGAATTCGGTCTTGTTTGTATCAAATGCAACTGGCGGGTCTCGTTATTGAAGAAAATGTCTTAAAATACTGCATTCAATTTTTCTCTGAGTTTGCTCAGCACAAAGTGCAATGCCGGTATCGCAGTCAAGTCCAATCGGCAATACATTATAGGCATGACAAACTTGCGGCTGGAATAAGGTTGCATGTCGATGCTGATTTCATACATTTAATATTACATAGGTTTGTATCTGTAATTCACCGCTTAAGCCAGCTGGACAATGATAACGCAGGCTATGCTGAGAAGCTTCTTCAGGCATCAGCAGTGGGACAGTATTGCAAGAAACTGGTTGGAGTCATTCAGGTGTCGATCATTCATTTTTTTCGTTTCATTTTTTAAGATTTTTTGTTACTGCTAAGGCTATTGGTCGGTGTAGGGCCAACAAGTCAATCTGCACTGGTGACCAATAGAGCATTTGTGCGTTGAAGATCAGGTAACTAGTGAACCATTTTGAAAGTACCAGTATTCTGAGCATGACATTGCGTTGGAACGTGCGTGGGGCACTTGATAATCCAGAAGGTGTGATGTGAGGAACTCAGTAGCAGAGAAGCTCGATCAATGCTTTTTTATGTGGATCACCAGGGTGAAAATTAGCCTGCAGAGCACGCGTAACTTTTTTTCAGTTTATAGGTGAACGAAGACAAGCACGGGACACGAGCGATGAGGGAAGGCTCTAAAAACGTTTTTTTTCACACGCCTCCCTTCGCGCGAATCTGGCACTCCACGCCTGCCTGAATCTTATCTTCAATCGCCTGAAAGACGCGAAAAGAGTAACACGTGTGAGAATAGCGAAAAGCCCTTCACCCGGTCTATTTATTCATAGTAAATGACAATATGACGGGAAAAGAGAACAGTGATGAAATCTGTAAAATAAGTGCGAATTTTCATTCCTCTTTTTCCTTGTTCTAGAGCCATGTTCAGAAGTTTCAAGCACCCGGTATGGTTGGCTCTGTCAGTGTCGTGGAGTTCTGGTTGTTAACTCTTTGTACACTGCCAAACTGGTATAGGTCAGTGTACCATTGATTTAAAATTATGCATCATGAATTTGGCGATATAACTATTTTCATTTCTGAAAACACACAAGTGAAAGGAATGGTAGTCAGCCTAGTGTTTAAGTTATACTGTTTTCTCCTTTTACCTTTATCAAGTTGAAAAGTCGCAACAAGGTTGCTTCATTTGCACATGTGAGAGATGTTTATAAAAACAAATCTGGGGCAAGGAATCTAATGGCACCTTTGTATTATGAAATTTTAGACTCTCACGTGCAATTGTTTTCGCTCACAGTCCTTCTATTTTCACTTTACGGCTTGAGTCGGCGAAAAAAAAATACTACTGCCACTTTGTATTCTGATATTTTAGACTTTCATATGCGAAACTGCCCACCTATCCCTCCCCTAAGCCAACATTAATACTTACTTCTCACTTAAGGCAAAATGTTGGCTTAGGGGAGGGGTAGGTGGGCAGTTTCCCAGAAAGGTAAAATGAACCTTTTTCCCTTATCCCACAGACTTTCTATTTTCACTTGCGAGTTCGAGGGCGTGAAAGAAAATAGAAACAATATGTAAACTGCTAGCAAAAGGGGTTGGGGTGGATGATCCCCCTCCGAAAAAAGAGAGAAAAAAGGAAACGTTTGTGTGTAGTCCAGGTTTTCTCCAATTTTTCAGACCACCTTCATCTGCTGCGGCAATTGTTTACCTCCTCTTTCAAGAGAAAATACTTATTGCCTTTATAGAGAAGATTCTGATAAAGATGCTAAATAGAGTTTGATTGAATGGAGCAGTAATTTTATCTTATCTTATTGTTAAGGGATGGTCATATTCAGTTTGTTCTGGATAACCTGATCAAAATTGCTTTGAGGGTGGAAGGAGGACTGAATGTCATACAAAAACATCTCATGGATTCTTACCAGGTACTTTTCAGTTGTTGCACCTTCTTGTTTTCACTGTCAGTGTGTGTCCTGGTGGGTATCAATTTCATCAAACATAACCAGAAACATAGTCTGAGAAAACACCCGACATCTCGCGACACCACCAGTGGTTTCCCCGCGAAATGACGTCTGAGAAACGAACGCAGAAAGACCATACTATTGACGCGTCACTACCCAGATCTGGGTAGTGCGTCTGATTGGATGAAACAGATTTCAACCAATCAGAACCACTACTCAGATATGGGTAAGGACACGTCATTAGTATGGAATTCTTCGCTCGTTTCTCAGACGCCATTTCTTGTAGAAACTAGAGGCGGCGTCGAGAAATGTCGGCTGTTTTCTCAGGCTTCTAGAAACACTGAACATTCTGCAAACAAAGTTGAGTCAGACTATATATTATTAATTTTTTCTCCAGCTGTTACTGAAAGATACAGGAAGTCATGGTGTTATTGCTTCGCTTCTTTCCTGGGTGACGTCAAGTAACAATGCTCCACCTGTATTATGGGAAATAAAGGTCAGCGATTTGAATAAAGCTTTTAAATATGAGGTCGTGTATTAAACCAAGATCCAAAAAGTTTCGAAATTAAAATGCTACTGTACCATACACAAGTACTGCCGAAGAGTCTTTTTTGTATTTGAATGGTCACATTAAAGGATTTTCTTCGCAAACGTATTGAAGGGATAATTGTTGGTCTCCATAATCGATCCTAGGTATCAACTTTTGGAACATTAATTGTGCTGATTCATTTACCTGTTGTTTCAATCTTATGCTCAGGCTCCCCGGGCTTTTTTTGAGCGAGTGGGCTCCAGGAGAAACTCGGGGAAGTGAAAAATAAATAAATAAATAAATAAAACAACTTTGATCTGTTTCCTTGATTCTTTTAATGAGAGTAAAAAGAATGGCTCTAAAGCTTCTTGCGTTAATTCCGGGTTAACGCCTCTGTTAAACACTCACATAGACATTTTGGTCAAGCAGTATAATCAGATTCTTAGAATATTTAACGCTTTCATTGGTCCACAAGGCAGATTGCCGGAGGCAGTTTGGCCGAGCGGTCAGAGCGCCTGACTTGCAATTCGGAGACCCGGCGTTCCAAGTTTGCTCCAACCGCTAGCTGGATTGGTTCTCGGTAGTCCCAAGGTCAAATCGTGTTCTTTTTATCTGATTTATTTGTTTTAGTTGTTTGTTAGACCCAACAAGTCTCTGTGCTATAAATACTGCCAAGGATAAATATTGTAATAATAATAATAATAATAATAATAATAATAATAATAATAATAATAATTATTATTATTATTATTATTATTATTATTATTATTATGATAATGATAATGATAATGATGATGATCATGATCATTATCATTATGATTTAAGACGAAAATAACACAATTAGTAGCAAGTAGTGTAAGAAGTCAGTATAAAGTCATTTGTGGCTTAATTCTTGTTTTTTTTTTTTTACAGGCGACTCCTGATTATAGCTACTATGCGTATTGTGTGTTATGCATGGAAACACAGATGGAATTAAATTCTGGCCTGTCTGTAGAAATTAGCAGGAGATTGCTGAAACACCCAGATTCTACAATTGATGCGACATTAAAGGTTAGATAAGCAGTGTTTCTATAGACGACCAAGACTAGAAGAAATTTCAAAGCCTTCTAACGTCTCTAACCGCATTACTGAAAAATGTATCTCCAAACGCATCTTGCATAACTGCAATTCATTGTGAGTCCATTTCTTTATTTTCTTTGTGGTGTTTGTAGAAAGTAGTTAAAAAGATGAAACTGTCATGGTCACCTCCCTTGTCCAGCCTGTCCATCTATCGTTGGTCCAGCCAAGCCCTTGTTACTGATATGGATCATCCCTTGTTACCCCTCATATGGCAGCGCTTCTTCAGTTTATATCTGCAACGACCCGTCACACAACCTGGGTGAGTGAGTGACAAGAGCAAACCCCTTTAGAGAAGGCTGAAACAGACATGATCATTTGCCAGTAATGGAGTACTCAAGTATTCTGATCAACTTCCATTAAAACAGAGTTTTATAAAAACCAAGAAAAGTGACAGAAACGAGAGGAAGAGTGAGAGTTTACCTCATCCAATGGAATCTCCCATGAATGTCTCTGTGTGGCCAGCTCAATTTAATTGGTTTACAGACCGGTTTGCTGCTAAGAAATCCAAATTTTTTAGCGGGATTACTTGATTTTGATCTCGACTTAACACTTAAAACTTGATCTTAGGGGGTTATTATTTATTTATTTATTTATTTACTTTTCTCATATCTATAATGACTATTTCTCTGTCAATATTCTTGCACCTTAACCACGTGCTCAGTTAATAGCAGCTGTTTTTTACTTGTTTGTACTATTTTTTCATTAATTGGACTCGTGTCGTTCTTCTTCCAAGTCTTGCCCAGCGTACAGGCGTGGGCTATAGGTTCTTTGACAGCCAAAGTCATACTTCGACGCTAAAGAAAATGAAGCAAAGACTACAAGCAACATCTGAACACCACCGAAACAAGTCTTTGGAGACAGGAGCTGATCATGATGCGGTAACAGATGGAGACAGTGAAATAAGCAAACAATTTGAACAGACAAGAACTTTGCATGAAAAATTGTCAGGGTAAGCTCACTGATTTTGCAAACGTTAAAGGACCCTATTAAATGGTCGTGTCTGCTGAAAATTAACGAGGCAAAAAAGGGTGAGGATAACGAAAGCCTAATTTGTTTGGAATTGAAAAGAGAGCCTGAAAGTCGATCTGTCGTCAAAATGAGTCATCTTTCTTGTCATCTTTTGAAGTCTTAACGATTTATAGTAGTTGTGACAACAAATTATGAAGGAAATTGAAAATAGTGACATTAAATTGATATTGAAGTTACAGTTTATTGTTGCAACTTGTAGAGGGTATTGCGCATTCCAAGGGCATGATAAATATTTGTTGAAGCCATACGGCGTTGCAGTTGTTCTTTTTTTTTATGTAGCTTGAAACAGTTATGCATTTGTTTAAGCGTTCCCTGGTTTGTAGTTGGGTTTTCGGATATTTTACAACTCTCTTGATGAACTCGTAGGCAAGGGTCGTGTCTTTTTCTTGTGGACCTTCCGTGTAAGCTTCCTTGTTTCCAATAAACCGTCTTGTAACTGTTATTCTCCTTACTTTTGTCATCGAGCTTTGACTATTTGTTTTTTTAATCGTAAAGACGTGTTTTGTTTCTCTGAGTTGATTAATATCTAGGATTCTTCTTGTTCCCATGGTTTGATTCCGACATGTCTACGATTTGATTGTTTAAGTTTGTCCAATAGATCTTCAGCTATAACTGAAGGGTGGAAGGAGAGGTCATATCAGGGCGAGTGAAACTGTCAGCTGGTGGATGAGAGTCAATCCGTCTTTAATAAAGACGAGAAATGTGAATAAGTGTCTTAGTACCTCTCTTTTTTTTGCAAGCGAGTGAAACTTTCAAGTCTCAACATAACGATCAAATATCCTTTGTTGTATCTGTAAACAGGAAAGAACTGTAATTTGCGGTTGATTCTTTTTTGCAGGTTTTATCAAACTCTTGTTCTGTGGCTTGATGAACCAAGGCTTCATGACCCTAACCTCTTTCTGCCTTCATTACCCCCTCCTTATGATCCAGCAAGGCTTGAGACACTGCTGAAACCTGAACAGGTAAGTATGTTTAGCCATTTGTGCTAAACGTAAGTAAGAAATAGTCTTTAGTGGGAAGAAAGAGAACACGCGAGCATCGCAAAGACAGTCCTTTCCGATCCTGAGTAGCCTGTGTGGCAGGCATTCGTAAAAGTCAAGGGAAATTTCGGCAAGGGCGAACGACTCAACGATGGTTTCCTCCTAAATACATTAAAAACTCTTTTTAGCTTATCCAGAGTACTTTTAGATCTTTAGCTTCCTTTTTTAACGAAAAGTTGTATCTGTTCGGTCATCCTAGGGGAACTTGAGTCTTTTCGAAATTACAAGGACATCAGTATTATTTTCCCGAAAATTTTAGATGCAATTTAACGATTTACGGAAGTAAGAATTTTTCATGTTCTTCTCTCCATCACATTTTTGAATCCGAAAATTTTAGGTTTCCTTTTTCAACGAAAATTAGCCTAACAGGGGGAGTAAAATATGAGAAATGAAACTTCAGTAAGTCGTACGGAATTGATTAGACAAGGTTCGAAAATTGTACCTGAATGGAACGGTCATCTAGAAATTTCTAGCCGTCCTCAATCAATTAAAAAATTCTAGGCAATATTTACTTCTCAGATAAATCACAAAAAAAAGTTGTTCGGTGCCGCAGATTTCGGGTGCGTCGGTCAGGGCGGAGGGAAGGAGAAAGTTTCTTTCACCCTTCCTTCTACTCATTCGCGCGCCTCTTGTGTTCTCGCGTGCCTAAATCACCTCTTTCCCCTTCCCACGAAGCTTAGAGCCTGGGCAAGTGAAACTTTCCCTTCATTGAAAACATTTTTCGAATCAAAGACCAAAATATGACAAAGAAGAAAGAAAAAGACTAAGAATTTCAATATTTGTGGACAGATGTTTCGGTTTCTGTACAGGAAGGCAATGAAATAACCTCTTTGTTTTTTTGTATCAATGTATCATTAGATTATTAAGAACTATCTTCTACTGAATAGCAGGATAATGATTTTAGACAGTTATGCTACAGCACGTTACGACAAAATGTATCTCTAAGCCATAGTGTGGAGGATTAGAAATATTTATATTACCGTGACATCGCGAAGTCTTAACCGAGTAATAACTGTCTATTTAAGGAACCGTGGAGTGATTTGCTTTTCGTGAAGAAAATTGATATGGAAATAACTGAGTCTGTCCGTTTCTGGGTGAAACACGCGTTGGGGCCTACGACAAAACCTTTGGACAGTAGAATGACTGGTCAGTGGAGTGATAGGAGTCCGGAGACAGGTAATTACTTAATCTGTGGAAATATTCCAGCGCTACACAGCTTCAAAATAACACTTTGTAGGCAGCACTTTCATAGAAACGTTCGCCATCCAATTCCACTTGCTACTTATTTCTTTTGAAGCGTACTTGGACGTTTTATGAATTGGTAATCCAGTCGCGTAAAGATTAAGGTGCATCGGAGAAGTTGTGGAAGGAGGGTGTAAAGAGTGGATAGGGCGGGGAGATTATAAGGAAGAGATTTATGGTATATCCTGGTAAAAACATGAAGGAAGTATGTTCGATCACGGAACGGATGTATGTTATCATTTAAATCATTTATGAATAGTAAAATACGACTTTGCTGACTGTCAGCCGGTCAGATTTAAACAAAGGCTATCTGACGCTGCTGTTTACGACGATCTATAGACCTCTAGATTTGTTTTATGGAAACAGCGAATCCTGATTAACGGGAGCTATTCGAGTGACTTTGATCTGCCTCAAGGGGTACCTCAAGGATCATGTCTTGGTCCCTTGCTCTTCACGTTGTACGCAAGTAAGCTCTTCGATGTTGTTGAATCCCATCTCCCTAACGTTCACGCATACGCTGATGATACGCAGCTCTATATCTCATTTAAGCCGGATGGTTCTGCTACTGAGACGGATGCTGTTGACGCTCTACAAGCTTGCATCACGGACATAAGAACCTGGATGGTCCAAGACAAACTTCGGCTGAACGATGCTAAGACCGAGTTTCTTATTATAGGTACACGCGCACAGTTAAATAAGGTTATGATAAGTGACTTGCAAGTAGGTGAGGTAAAGGTTTCTGCGGTTTACTCTGTTAGAAACCTGGGTGCTTGGTTTGATGCAAACATGAATATGACCACACATATTAACAGCATATGTCAGAATATTTATTACCATCTACATAACATCCGGCGTATTAGAAAGTATTTATCATATGATAATAGGAAGTCCATTGTACAGGCTATTATAATGTCACGATTAGACTATTGTAACGGTCTATTATATGGTACGCCCGCTGTTCATCTTGGTAAGCTGCAACGCCTGCAGAACGCGGCAGCTCGGCTGGTATGTACTATATCTAGGTATGATCCTATCACACCATCCCTGATCAACCTGCACTGGCTTCCGGTTACCCACAGAATAGAATTCAAGATAGCAATGCTAGTTCACAAATGTATCTACGGCGTCGCACCACAATATCTTTTAGACTTGATAAAAATCAAAGAGAGCTCGCGGTATCAGTTGAGATCATACCGGGGCATACTCCTAATGGACAATACCTATAGAACAAAAAAGACACTCGGGGATAGGGCGTTTGAAAATGCTGCGCCCAAAGTATGGAATCGACTCCCTCTAGAAATTAGACAATGTCAATCATTGAACATTTTTAAAGTTTTACTAAAGACACATCTTTTTAAATTAGCTTTTTATTAGTTCTTTTATTAACTCATATTTTACTTTTATTGTTTTCCGAAAATTGTAAATTATTATTATTATTATCATTATTTGGACTAGCCATTTATTACTTTAAGATTTTAGTGTTGTAATGCGCACTCGATCATATCTTTATCGCATGCTAGACTGCGCAATATAAGAAATAAACATTATTATTATTATTATTGTTACTTCAAGTAGATAACAGTTTTTTTTCTACGTTTTCCCCTTATTTGGATAATTTGTTCATAATAGACAACGTCAACATATTATAGTTGGCCAAACTGAAGTAGTGAATAAGGTGGTTTTGTTAAACACTGGTTTAGGTCTGTCTTAGAATGACCAACTTATCAATTTTCGCGCAGCATATCAAGAGAAAGGTTAATTAAACAATCATGTAAGAGAATATGCTGCGATCCTTTATCTCCCAACTAATCCTTAAAGAGGAAATGTATGGAGATCAGTATGGACGATTTGTATGTGGATCGATATCGAGGCTTAAGGGGTTAATAGCAGCCTACCCTGCATGTTTTTACGGTGGTATTGATAATTGATCTTATTAATATTGATTATTAATTTTATCTAAAGCTGCCTCAAGGATTATTAGAAGAATGAAAACACATCCTGCACCCTTACCACCCCCCTCTGTCAAAAGATTAGAGCCCATCTTACCCCCCATGACAGATGCCACTCTGATGAACAAGCAGAAGATACTCAACATTGTGTACACACAGATACAAGGAATAGCTAACCATGCAAGGTCAGTAGAGAAACTGCTCTGATAGATCGTGATTGCTTTTAGCTAGCTGTATATGAAATATATGCTGTAGGTATTTTTTTATGTCAGTAACTTTTGTTTTGCCATGAGCATCCAGAGAGAATAATGGGAGCATACATTACCATACCCAAAAAACAAAGGAAAAACAAAATTAACTAATATAATAGAAAAAAGTAACTGCAGCATATGCATTTTTGTCCTTTCTCCAATAATAGACGAATTCTTGAACGTTCATTAGGTTGCTGAATCTTCACATTTCTCCAAAATGATTTGAATGTCAATATTTTTCTTTTTTTGATTTTAGCCTCTCCACAGTAGTATAAAATAACCTTTTAATTACTTACTCTGCAAGTCAGGTAGCCAGGAATAAAGTTTGGAAGCTTCATGCGACCGAACTGGATGTGAAGTCTGAGCTGTTATATGGACGACCTTGCTAGCCACAAAAATTACCTTTTAAACTTTTAGCGAAGAACTTTCGTGTCCTTTAAACTCGCTGCTAAAGTGAGGAGAAACTCAGTTGTAACAAAAGCGTAAACGCGCAAATTGGGTTTCATCTTATGTCTGACTGGAAATGACTTCGGCCCATAGGTGAATGAAATTAGAAATAATATGATAAGGTAAACGTTTTTTTCTTTGTTCATACTACAGAAAATTTTGTGGGAATGTTGGTCATCATATTTCCCTGGACATTGAATACATTGAGCTGATTCCCAAAATGTATACAAACGAAATGTCGCAGGTAAGGACTCAGTTGAATCGCCCTATTATCTTGTTGTGTCGGTGCTTTGAGTTAGGGGTTTAAACTTACTTAAGTCCAGGGAACTTTGAAAGTAAATACCTGATTCTACTTTTATTAGACGAACACTCGGACATGCCGAAGTTCTGAATAAGTGCGACCATCTTACTGAAATCATTTGAAAGGTCCAGAGCCAAGTAGAGTTGACATCGCAACGTTTGCGTAGTAGTGTTAAGAGTGATTCTTGTTTAGGTTAATGGTCATTGATTAACAATGAGAATATCAAATAACTGAAAGCCCGATTGTATACCGCGGTAAGGGTATGTATGTAGTTAGGGCAATTATTTTTAGATGATCGCCAGATTATGAAAGACGTGTTTTAGATTGGTGGAAAGCTGCTGTTTTATAGTAGAATTTACCCTTAGCACAAAAAACCTTTCCTCTGTAGGTCGTAGTACAAGTTCCTTGTCGCGGCAAGTTTTTCAAAGAAGGAAATCAGTGTAGAGGTCCTGCTACCCTCACTATCAAGGTAATGGTCAAGTTATTGTAGGATGACACTTGCTTTCTTTACCAACATTACTTTAGCTCAGAGATCCTGGTGTCATGTTGACGAAACGGTTACTGGCCGAATTTCATGATAAAACATACACCTCCACTGAATTCCTTTTCAGAGTTGTTTGTGAGTGTTGTAAGCAGTCTTCTCGCGTGTAGTAGAAGTCATATCTCTGCAATAGTTAACCTAATTGTGCTCGGGAGGTAATTCTTAGTATATTTTGACCTGATAAACGTGTTAATGATCCTTGCTGTACTGGTATGTACACTGTATGTATTGTTTCACAGTTCCTGGCGAAACGTGCCAATGAAGCTGTGATAAGGAAGGTTGCTGATAATCGCCGAGAACAGGAGCAAGTAATACAGAACTTCATCCAACCTTGCCCGACACAGCTGTGTGAAGGTGCAGCGTATATTGAGAGCATTATAACGTGAGTATCTATCATTTTGAAAAATATTCACATTATGGCGTTTGAACAACTGAAGTGCCGAGCCTAAAAACGCGTCAATTTTCAGACCTTGCTCGTACGTGAGCCCTTTCCAAAGCCAACGGACCAACTACCATAATCTCCTACCCAGCCGGATCTCTTGTTACCCGCTACTGCATATGGCGTCATAACTCACGTTCTGTTGGAAAAGTAAGAGTTACTAAATGTTTTGTTTTTGTAGCTGGCGTACGTAACGGGAAGAAAAAGGGACCCACACATTAAAAAACCAAAGTCTCGAGAATCGCGGATGGGGCCGGGGGTGGGGAGGGGAGGGGGGAGGGGTACTAATCAGTCTGTTGCTTCTGTATTTCCGGAGTATTTGAGCACCCTTGGCTTTCTGTTTACTGAATGAATGTGTGGTTGAAATACTTTGTCAACGTACATTTCCTTAGCTTTGACAAAGAGATCAGTTTTTAATACAGTGTATTAGAGCTGATGTTCGGTCGTTTCTTAATCTTTTATATCTTTTATTTTCAACTAATCAACTAAATAATTCTCCACATGTGCCTGAGAAAGTAGCTTGATCGATCCCTTTCAGATCGTTGGTGAATAAAACGCAGGATTCATCTGAAAGAAGTAAACAAGGTCAGTACTGTGTTTGAATGGTTTCCCAAAATATGTGGAGTCCAAAAAAAAAAAAACAGTAAGGGATTATCTCTTGGTACTTGGTTCAATTACAAAAAATATATGTAAAAAAACGCCGTAGGTTGCATTAGACCACTTGTATGGCTAAATTTTCCCCCTACACATTACCTGACATTATATAATGATCCAACGATATGGCTCCTTTATTATACATAAGTGGCTGTGAGTTGTTAAAAGAGCGATCGCCGACTTTTTATTTTGAATTATTTCAGAAATTATCAGCGACATTGGTACTTCTTTGTTTTATCAATTTTGTGGAGCAATGGATGACAATGTGATGAACTATCAACCAACTTTACAGTTTTTCACGTCTTGTGTGGAGATACTGGGAAAGGTTAGTGCCGACTATGATGATCCCGGCTATACATGAACTGGAATGAAGCGTTCAGGCCTAAGTTCCTGTTTTTGCAATGAAATGCTCTTTCCCGTTGACTCAAAAAGCTGGTTTTCACCAGCGACGGAGTCGGAGTCGGAGTTGGAGTCGTAAGCGGAGTCGTTAGAGCGCTTATGACCTAGTGAAAATCAAAAATCGGAGTCGTAAGCGGAGTCATAAGCGCGACGGAATCGGAGTCAGAAGAATCAAAACGTTTCCATTTCTTCCGACTCCGCTTACGACTCCGTCGCTTACGCCCCGCTTATAATCTAGTGAAAACCAGATTGTCGGAGTCGGAAGCAGAAGCGGAAGGATAAACCAATCACAATGCATGTTCCTAGCCACCCTTTGTGATTGGTTTAGTTCTTCCGCTTCTACTTCTGACTCCGACAATCTTGTTTTCACTAGGTCATAAGCGGAACGTAAGCGACGGAGTCATAAGCAGAATCGGAAAGCTGTTTTCACTAGATCATAAGCTCTAGGCTTCTGATTACGACTCCGACTACAACTCCTTCTCTAGTGAAAACAGGCCTTAAGAGAGTAGGATGAGGGAAATAAGACAAGATCCCTTCTTGTGATGCTGATGTGTTCTATTGTCAAAATGCTATATTGTCTTCCCATTTCTTTTCTTTTTTTAACTAAGGGATACCAACGGAGAACATCAAAAACAAGCTTTAATAGCAAGTGTCAATTAAGTAATGATTGAAACACGAACAGTAGTGTTTTATGAGTAATGTTTAAAACACGAACAACAGTGTTTTATCATAGTTAATATTTCGAAAGAAGTAAAGCAAATCTTTAACTTGTCTTCATTGAAAATGGCGAGTTGATCGTTATAACTGAGAATAGTTCACGCAGCCTTTCTTTGTCTCGTCTCGCAACGCTAGGCATCTAATCCCAACTTCAAGGGCAAAATCCAAGTGAGGGTATTTCTCGCCACAATCCTCTTAGCGTGTTGTTTTTCACTACGTGTCTTTAACTAACTTAGAATAGTGTCCGCCTTTCGAGGTTGTACAATTTTCTGACGTGTTTGTTTGTTTGTTTGTTTTTTTCATTTTTAGACGTTTATAATGAACAACCCTAGCCAGACAGAGCAGCTGTTATCCGCCATCTTGGAGCATTCTTGGGTGTCAATGTTGTCAGTTCCGTTCTTTAGTCCCAATGACAATCCTGATTCGTTTGTTGCCATGTATCGCAGGGTACTGGAAGCCACTGATGGAGATCTTGTTTTCTCGCTGCTCACCAAGGTTAATGTTATTTGTCTTAACTAGTAGCCTTGATCTAGCTGCTTCAATGTAAAATGAATTCCGTATTCAACTTAAGATTTTTAATCAGGCAAAACTGTTCTCTTGTCAGGAACCTGCGCTGCGCGTAGGTACTGCCTCCGTTAAGAGTAAGAACTGCCTAAGACGTCGGTAAAATTCTGAATTTTTTCCCCCTCTATATATAAGATAGTGTGCTGTCTCTCTATCGCTTGCCAGCAACAGCAGTTTCTCAGGCTCAAACAGTCCACGTTTGTACGTAGCTTAGTTGTGCCCGTCTCGTCAAAGTCCGTATAGTTGTGGACTTCTGTGACCTCTTACAAGACAATCGTAACACGTTCTCTCCAGAATATGATTCCATTTTGAATAGTAGATACTTTTACTAACTTGTTTTTCTCGTTGTGTAGTTTGACCTGCCCAAGTGGCTATCTTCACCAAAGAGTGATCTCACCGAGCGATCCTCATTAACCTCTGTTGTGTTTGACGCACTTAACAATGTGGGTTTTGAGCCTTCTGATGACAAGAGAACCATTCTGGAAGTGAGTTAGACCACTGTGCTTTCAAGGGCCGATTAACTACAACATATTCTGTCCGTTACATCGAGTTTCCCCTGTAGATTGTTTTCTGTCTAATTTCAAACCATTAGACGTGATAGCTATCGTAATGAGTTATCATCATTGTATTTCACGGCAACTGACGGATACCATAAACTTACTGACTAATCTGTTTTAACATGTAGGTTTATTTACAACACTTGTCAAAAATGCTGATGTACAACTTCCCCGAGCAATACAGCGATGCCCTGAGACTTCTCTGTGAAGGTACGCTTGGCTTCCCTCTGTAATCCTTTACAGCTGGCAAAATATATTCAATTGTAGAAACTCTTTATGTACGGTCCTATTTCTCTCCTGTGTCAGGTTCAAGTAAGCGGACGCTCTGTCTTGAAGTATGGAACACGTTTATGTCTTGCATTGGTTGTGTTCCTTCGACTGAGAAAGAAGTACAAGGCTCATCCAAAGAGTTGTTAGGCGATGAGCAGGTATTAGTAGTACAGGGATGGTAAACCAGTTAGGCCTCGTTTCTCAGGGGATCTCTTTAATAAGGAGGGAATACATTAGCACCGATGACGTCATAGACTCAGATTCACTAAGCCCTAACGTAATTATGCAAGTTCTATTTCCTGTGATTTCGCCTCAAAAAGGAGGCTTAACTGGTGTACCCTGCTGCTTAAAAGGTGTGGATTGTGTCAAGTTTAGTTCTGTCGCTCCTAAAGTGCTTAAAAAACGCAGTGCGAATCCAAGTTTTTATATATAATCAATATTTATATTGATGCAAAGTGTTCTCAAACGTGGAATTCTTTGGTTAACTTCAACAGGTGTTGGAAACCCTGGACTGGCTGACAAAGTACTTTAGCGGTCAGCGGGCTGAACTGGGAGGACATGTGACCGGTGGCCTCTACACCATGTGGAGGCCGTACATAAAACAGCTTTCTTTTGTGCTCGGTTTCATGTGCCAACAAATTGTAGTTAGAAGAGCTGCTGTGGTCTATGCAAACAGGGGCCAAGGATTAGACGCAGGTGGGGCTCCTATTTGTAATTATCCGCTGTCTCAGTAGTGGGGCCTCTAAAGATATTTTACGTGCATCTTGTTTAGCTAATCTTTGGAGTGGCTGTTCACAACAGACATGGCGCTGATTTTTATGCGACAACGTTCTGTATCTGCATTGTGGTTTTCTAACCATTTCTTTGGTGTGTTTATTATAGTGTTGACTGAGCTTTGGACGTTGATCTGTCGCGTGTTTGAACCGTGGATTTGTTCACAAGACTCTCCTATTCCAGGGTAAGATTCAGTTCACTTACACTTGTTACAGTAGTTTCTGGATTGCTTCATTAAGTAATCACCGTGAACATTAAAGCCTTCAGTTATATTCTTCATGTCCTTTTTTGCATGTTGCAGTTAATCAAGCGCATGTATGATAACTTTATGTGGTGCCCTCGGCCCTAGACTACGAGTGGTCTTCATTTTCCTCGTCGATAGTAGAGAGAATGAAACACGCGAGCGCGCGCTCTAATCTCCATCCGCGCGGAAGGTGCCGCGTTTACGTACCGTAAAATTCCGAAAATAAGCCCCTCCATGTAATATAAGCCCCACCAAACTCGTAACGCAAAAAACCCTTCGTTAAATCGCCCCTCCAAATTTAACCTCCTCGGGAGGGCTTGTATTTCGAAATTGCCTTTAAATATAAAGTAAAACAAAGCATCAACGGTAAATTTCCTTCCAACTATAAGGTTAGCCTAATCGATTTTGAAACGCAAATTTCCCTCCATAGATAAGCCCCTCAAATTCAAGCCCCTCCAAAAATAAGACTCTCATAAAGAGGCTTTGTAAAATATAAGCCCCGGGCTTATTTTCGGAATTTTAGGGTATTTCGCTCATTCTTATCCCTGAAGAAAATAATGGACTACTAATAACTTATTGACTACTTTCGGCCCCAACGTTTTGAAGCAACTTGCCGAACCTGTCTTTCCTGTTTTGCAGAAATGGTCCGGTAGCTCCTTGGAATGAAAGTGAAGTACCTCAGGCTTCAGACATGGTTACCCTGTTCACTGATACATTGGGCTGCCTGCAAACTCATTTAAATGGTACGAGTTTGTGGGTGGGGAGGAAAACAATGCTAGTAGCCAGCAGTCGTCAGAATATTGACATAAGAGTCGTGTATTTAACTCATTTTGGAATTTAGAAAATCTCTGTATTTTAATCCTTTAAACCCCCAATATCAATACACAAATTCTTCTAACTGGCCTCTGTAATTTTCGTAAAGTGTATGTTGGAAAAAGTTGTTGAAAGAGAAAAACAGTTAAGGTGTGTTAGCTGTTTTACGACTTTTTTCTGGTTATGTCCTGATATAGTGTGGAGACATTTGATATGATTGGTCACTTCTGGGGTTTAATGGGTTAACTGAGAAATCTTTGGAGTCGCCTTACAATTTTAATCGAACATGTTAGCGTTAATAATGACACAGATGGTTTGAAATGTAAGATCTTTCTCCACGCCAGTGAAAGGTGAAATGGAGAACAGGTGTTCGAAACCGAACTTTTCTTAAATTAGCTTTAAATTCGCTAAAACAGATGTCTACCTTGATAAAAATGAGGTCTGCTTCAGTGAACGCGAGTTAAGGAAAATCTATAAATAGTACTTTAAGCAGATAGCTCTGAATAACATCCCTAATTTTTTTAATTTTGCTTTTAATTTTGTATTGTACTCAGCCCCTTACAGCAGTACGTCGATGATGAACATGTTTTGGAGTTTCTTTGTAACGTCCCTATCCAAACCGGGAATTCCTGATTATGTTCTACGAGTGTACAACTCCAAGTTTTTTCTTCTTCCCTGGCAAAGTTTTCTCCCCACGCTGCACAACTTACAGCTCATGCAACAGGTTCGTTTTAAGGTCGCGTTTGTCACGCATTTCCTCAGTCTCCCGTTCTTTTATCAGACATTTTCTTTGTCGCTGTGGTCAACTTTTCTTTCTTTTTCCGTTAGTTGTATGGCGTGTGCAAGAAAAGTTTTGCCTTTCTTGGTATCGTGTTCCCTCTTATGGACTGGAGTAAGATCATATCTGCCTACTGGTAAGAGATAGATAATGTAGTATCAATGTTACTTACTGGTATCGCTGGAGCTTCTGGTGGTTGCGCTCGCGCAAACGACCTTTATGTCTACTCTAGCTGCCTGATCGCAGTGTAGATTCAATCTAACTGATAAATATTGTCGTTATTTGTAATTCTCGTATTTTTCTCGTCTGGGTGTCTTCGGCTTAGCTAAATATCATGGTGAGCTGATGCGAGGAAGGAAAGAAAAAGCTTAAGGGCGGGTGAATGTGACGACCGCGCCCTAAGAAGTTTGGTATTTTTTCCAACGTAGTACGATTTCGCCTTTATCATTTTACGTTCGCATTCTCTTGTGGGATGGGAGGGATATGTCGATGTCATTTTAGGGCAGATATTGTACAAAAGGTTAGTTAGTGGGAGGTAGTGAGTGGAAAGAAAGAGACATGGTGTAACTGAAAGACCGCAGAGGTAACGGATTTGATTGTTTATTTTTTCATTTGGTTTATCAGCGAGGGCCAGACTTCAGAAGCTGTAGTGCGCCTTCACTCATCCCTGTTTCATCTGCTTGTAATCTTCGCCAACGAGAATGACATAGTGAACGACACAGTGACCGCAAAGGTGAGTATTTCAAAGCAGAGGCCTTCGTTGTTATTGTTTTAGTTTGATGCGTTTCGTCGCGTTGTTTTACCAAATTTTGTCGAACTTACTGTAAAATGAGACTTTGTTCTTGAAAAAGAGTTGAGCGTTGCTAGTAGCATAGCAATAGGAAAATGCAGGGACAATTTAAATCTTTATAGATACTAGGAAAGTGAAGATTGTCCTGTTTTACCTTCCTGGTACACTAACTCACTGGGTTATATAGGTCATGGCAAATATGGCAGTAATATCAAAACTTTCGACTGCCGTGGTTTAAAGCACGGTTTGTTCGAAGGCGTGTCAGCTGGGAGACAGTTCGTTCATCAAATGATTATAAGCGTGTCCAACTTGCTCATTCCATCCTTGAAAATTGTCTGGATTCTTTATAGCGCATTTTCTTCTAGACTATGAAAAGTAATTTGACACTAGAGTTATTATGTTCATTTTCGTTTTTTCGTGTAGGGAATGCTGAATTTACTGGAGTCTGCACTGAAATTTCCTTGGCACTACTTGGATGGAAGGTTTGTACGCGACAAAGTTTCATACAGACTGCTCTAACAACCACACACCGACTTTATTTTTATGATGTAATTAAACAATGATTAAACAAGGGAAAATTTTATATGAGAACCGAAACAATTCCCTTCGCATTATGATACCGCTTATCTGTGAATAGTCTTTTCTAAGAACGCTATTTGCGTGGTTTTCCAGCTTGTTTTGCCGGAGTTAAGCATGCAGGGAACGGTGACTATATTTTCAACGTTTCTAATATTTTACAGGTCTTTCGAAGAAGTCGTTTCGTGGCAAGTTTCTCACGGTAATGCAGAGTTAGTGCTTCAAGAAAACTCCTCCATTTGGTATGCCTTAAGGTAGGTATCACAGGTACAGTCGAAATAAATCTTATATGTGTTCTACTTGCTATCGACGCACTGTCGATAACACAGAGAAAGACAGTTGATTTAGTCGCTGATTATTAAGGGTAATGTGTCTTATAGTTTGGTCCAATCCATTCTTTCAATGACATCATCCTCTTACGTCACATCTGATCAAGTCGTTTTATTTCAGATTAATCAGAGCTGCTGCGGGGATCGTGGTCTCGGAAGATGGTTCAATGCAGCCTACACGGCCTGTAAGTTCCTACACATATTTGCAAATAATAATATTTCTTTCGCAAAACAGAGCACGAAAATATGTGGTGCGGTGATTAACAATTTGCAAGGTATTACAAATGCAGGGCTAGGGGCACGGGGACGGGAAGAGTATGGAGCGATAGTCTTATCTAGTCGTCCAGTCTTCGTGTCAACTTCGGAATTCCTTGGAAGCCTTGAGGGTATTTTCAAGATGATTCGGATGATCTTCGGAAAGCTTCATAGGAACAAGTGGCACATTGACTGGTAGTCCAAGTCTGCTTCTATTAATCTTAGCATTAACACGAACCTGTACAAATGTTTCTTGCAGGATACTGCAGTGAAACGGGCGTCATACGTCCGCTGTGTTGCGAACCTGTTAAGCCGGTGTTCCACAGACACGAAGCTCAAAGCAAAGTCTTTTGGTCCAGTAATTCTGTTTGTTCTCAAAGATACTGAGTCTGTTGCCGGGTCAGGTTAGTGACATAAAGTTTTTTTTTTGTCCTTGGCCTTAAAAAGGCATCAAATGATATCTCCTCAGGTCCTCAGATAGAATAGTTCATTGCTATAAGAACCTGATGTTAAGAGCATGTCGGGGTAAAACTGGACAACTTCCGAGATAATCTCGTACGGTTAACTTGAACTCTTAATAGCTCACCATTCTACAACAACTGACTTTCTTTTACTATCTCATGCTTGTAAAGCATGTATACTTAATCTTACCCTTTTTCGTTTATCTTGCCTAATTAATCTCCCTTTTTCTTATAAGAATTTTTTTCTTTACATTTTATTTTACGAATCTTAAATATCAATGTTCCGCTCTTTCAGGTGTTGATCCAGCAAGCACCGCCTCGGAAGTCTGCCTGATGATGTGTGAGGAACTCAACCTTTTAAACATCTGCTCCCCTATGGGGGATGTACTGAAAGTCACTTTAGACTTCATATTACAGTTCATCCGGGAATCCACCTGTACAATGCTAGTTTTAGCTTCCATCCCAGCAGCCTGTAGGACCCTGGCTAGCATCCAGTTTATGGTTGCTGTTGTAGAGACTGGAATTGGGTCGTATTTTAGAAAGCACTCTTCCTCAAATTCTATTGATTCTGGAGCGAATGCGGACGGGGGCTGGGGCCACATAGTCCCAAGTGTAGCTGTCCCGGAACTAGCGCAAGATGAATTTGTCAACGGTTGGTGCTATTTCCGTCTTTTGATTTGTTTCTTTTGTTTCTTTTCGAGCCGAAAAGTAAATTGGGTGACACCAATAGGCGGAAGAACAAACGTGTTGTGCAAAATTAAAGAAAGATTACCGACGGTTATGTCCATCGGGGTCGATCTTGGTTGGTCAGCGCGTACAAACCAAAGGCCTTGTCGTTCTCAATCCTCACTTAAATGATCGTAAATGGACATTTTCGTAAACAGCCGCCAGAGTGGATTAGTTGATACGCCGAGAAATATCGATCTCTTGTGGAGAGCTTTGAGCACTTAAGTTTGTATGCGGTTACAAACAGAAACAGACTCGTGAGGACAGCTAAGTATCGGCCGTTCAAACTTTCACCTCTTAAAATGGCCTATCAATCTTCAAATATCTTATTGTAGAATCCTGAAACGTAAATACAGTCGGCTCCCGATAATTCGAACCTTTAAGGGAAACAGAAAAAAGTCCGATTTATCGGGAGTTCGAGTTATCGAGGGTCAAATTATATAGAAAACGATCTGAAGGGAAATGTAAATTGCTTCAAGTTAGTGGCATTGTACTGTAGTACTATGCAAGAGTTCCCCCTAAGAAGTTTCATTTGAATGTTAACACCTTAGGATTTTATCCACATGTGTAAAAGTGAGAGTGAGAAATGATTTCGCCTTAACTTGGTCTAGGGGTAAAAAGGGTTAAATCTCTTGTTTGCTTTAAGCCCGTCACGTTGAATAACACTTTACTGGTTAACACAGAAAATTGTTTTATATATTTTTAGAATGTGTAGGACAGGGTGCGTTGCTTACTCTGTACACAAACATCCTGCTCAGATTATCCACTTGTCAGAGCCCCGTCCAAGAGATGTCTGTGTTAACTGATATAGTCACATGGTGTACGCACATTAAAGTCAGGTAGGTTCCGCAAGTGAAGCTTTCATCGCATGCTGCCGCCATCTTTGATTTTGAAAAAGGAGGAAGCCTCGGGAGAGTAGGTTTTGAAGTCATCATGGTAGCCGATACACGGAGCCCAAACACCCCGTTCCCCCAAGAAAACTGATACCTGCGCCTTAGATTTCAAGAATGACATAGAAGCATGGTGACTAGAAAGGACACAATAATTATCGAACACGTTCAGTTTGTCGTTGAATTTTACTTGTGGCTCAGTTATAACTATTTTGTACAAATTATTTCGGGGTTTGAAAGTGGTGGCGGTGGTAGTAGACTCCATTGCATCACTTTTACTTAGGGATTGCCTCAGGTGTCAATATAGATAAATTCATTTCCCTATCAAGATGAATTTATTCTTGCATCACGTTTATCACCATTAATTTTTCAGACGCGAATTTGAAACCAAGCTTGCTTTACTGTGGCACAAGATTCTTCAGCTGTCCATCAGACAAGTTTATTTCGCTACTGGACCTTTGAATAATCTCACTAAACAACTGTCCTTCCTTGCATCAACTCTTCATACCTTAGGAGAGGATAAAGCTTCATCTGGTTTGCTAGGGGCCATTGGCTTTGGAAAGAAGTCTCAGCTCAGCGTTAAGTGAGTTGTTATATTTCATTTGTTTAATAAAAGGATTTTCTTACGAACACTCCAAGCCTTTTACTCTTTCATAAATTGCTAATAGTGGGTAGCATATCACTTGCCAGAAATTAACTTGATCGCAACCAAGAAGAGAAATTTCGAACGCTACACTTTCACTTTTGACCTCAGTGTAGAAAACATCTGTCTCCGACGGATTCGAACGCATGATCTCCCGACAAGGACTCTGACGCTCAACTGTTTAGCCTCAGATAGACTCACTGCGGGCTCGGTCATAAATGGCATGCGTCATAAAATGCTACAGTCAGCATTGTGGAAACAGGCTGGCGCAATGATATGTAATGAAAGGTGGCTAAAAAGTATGGTTTTACCATTTCTTTTACGTATCGTTTCAGATTCCGATTCATGTGCAGGGCGTTAGAAGCATTTCTGTTGGCACAGATGCCGTCTAATTCATTGTTGAGATTAGATGCTAAAGCACCAGGATATGTACGAGAACCAAAAAAGGTACACAGTATTCCCCTTCACCCCCTCAATTCCAGACTGAAATATGCGGACAAACTTTGAGCCTGTGGGTTGAAACCTTTTGTGCGGGCATGTACATGAAGCCTCGCTGTTATTTCTTTCCCGTGGCACTGCTTACTTTTCAAAATTTTGCCAGCGAGATTTATTGAAGTTATTTTGATTATGGAATTCCTGCAGTGTAAAGTGGTTTATAAATCATCGCCTTACTCAGGAGAAGAAATGCAAGTAAACTTTGTCAAGGTCCGTTAAACCCCTGCCTAAGTGGCTCATGTTGTTCGTTAGATTAAATTGATGTATCATTGCATTTGCACTCTCTTTTCCACTGGGTCTCCTCGCTACTTGTGTAATGCGCTTTGTCTTATCTGTAATATGTTCGTATCACATTGTTTCACTATGGCTTCCAGTGTATCTCTGTGGCTCATGTTTCATCCTATCTAACCTGACTCCTTTCTATTTGGATCGCACGCAGAGGACGGAACGCGAGGGGTGATGGGAAGGAGGAAAATGAACCCTCGACCACGCATCTCTCGTTAATATTATGGACCTTAAGATCCGAGGACGGCGACCACATCGTAAACGTCTCTTAAAAGTGAATTTGCGTGCTCTCAATCTTCATCCCGATTATCCATGTCACTTACTCTGTGAAATGTTGGCGAACTTTTCTGGAGTTGAATTCCTAAGAACTATATTCAAGACAAAAAATAGAGAGAAAATTTCGTAGTTGCTTGTTCACGTCCTCCATTAAACGTGAAACAAGGCATTTTCACATCGTAGTCGTGCAGTGACGGCAAAGAAATGTGCAGCATTGCGTATTTAACGTATTGCTTATTTGAAGTTGTCGTTGCCGTCGTCCGATCTTAAGATTTGTATAAATAGGAGACTGACAGATGACTGCTGCGTAACACTTGCGCTTGTTTTATTTTTGTTAAGGCCAAACAGCTAGCACCAGGAGGAAGAATCGTTACATCCACTGCTGAAGCCGAGCAAGCACTTACTAACCTGGAAGCTTTACGAGTTAGTAAACAGTACGCTTCCCTCGCCGAGTATATCATAGAAGCTCATTCCTTCATAGCAAATCCTCTGCATTCCCTCATGGAGGGGCCAAAATTTGTTGTTAAGCTCGTGCAGCAGCTTTTTCCAGATGAAAGAGCTTTGGATGTAATCGGCTTCTACGACGCCCCAACAGCCAAACCTTAAAGAAAATTCTTCACGATGTGGCAGAATTGTTGTAAACTGAATGCGAAAGTCATCGCAATGGGCCAATCAGAACTAGGAATACAGTAACAACATCGCGGCTTCTCGGTACAGCGCGGGAAATGCTTAGCAACCACATCATGATTGTTTTGGGATTCACGCTTGATTGGCTTGTGGAAAGTTTGCAGGAAATCTTCAAGCCAATGGTGAAACGAGGAAATGCAAGTGGAAAAAATTCACTTTGGACACTCCATCAGCCAAATAATGCTCAGAGGTGGAACTAACCTCACTGAATTTTCAGTGAATTTGAATTTCACATCAGTTAAATTTCAATGAATTTGTAAAGCATGACTTTGCACTCTTTGGGGTCTGAATAACGGCGCTGTCTTCATTTAATAAAAAAAGGTCTATTGGGTTCAGTAAGAACTGCAGTATGCCGTTCGATGAAGTCGAATAATGCCACACATGACTTATATTTTAGAGATAGATTATATTAATGTTGGTCTCCCTCGGGACCAAATAGAAGTTGTTGTATAATAGTTTAGAAACTTTCAGTTAAATTTCCGGTACACAGTATGACGGTGCTCTTTCTCTCTTTTTTAATCGGGGAACTGCATTTCTTTTACGCCCGGAAGCGAGAGAGTACGAGTTGGATGAACTAACACTCTCTTTCCCAGACATGAGTAAAGCGTCTCTTATGGTTAACATAAATTTATATATTAGCTGCGATCGAGGGTCCGTTTGCATCAAGAAACGGAACTTAAGATTGAGTGGGGCTGCTAAACAACTATTCTCTTTTTCGAAATATTTTTTTGTGTTTTCTTTGCTTCCTATATCCCTCGACCCGCCCGCTTTGGCTGGGTTATCCCTCATATCATGCGAGAAAATTTTCCGGAAAAAAGAGAATGGTTTCAGATAATTCGCACTTAATCCAGGACTAATGGCCTGTTTACATGGACTTGGGGGACACCATGTCGGTGAGATAGCCCTTAAAGGTGGGTAATTCGCCTCTCCATCTCATATATTCACCCCACCTATCATGTAAACGTGATCAAATTAAAATGAAAGATAATATGGGCAGGCTGATTACTCCACCTATCTGGGGCCCCACGTCCATGTAAACAGACCCTAAATCTTAAGTTGCATTGTGCAAGATGCCGTAAACGGAAACTCGCCTGCTGTAAATAAATCCCATTCCATGGAATATTGGTAGCTCCATAAACCATCATAAAGTCACTTTTCAAAAATATTATTCTTTTTATTATTTAGAATTTACAAGTGTCAAAAAACCATGTAACTTCCTACACCTTTTCCTCGCACTGGTTTTTGACCCGGCACTGGTACCAACAAAACCTTTAACGACCTAGATTGTCCGGCATGAACACTCAATGCTTGCTTTATAGAACCCAGCAGTTTCCAAGTTACCAACGCAAATAAATGTTGTGACTTTTTCTACCCGAGTTGTACGTTTTGTGATTCACGAATTTCCATTTTAAAACAAACATTTGAAATATAGCGGTATTTCACTTGCCTAATGACTGAACAAACTATACACTACCAGTTTATACCCGTTTTAATAAGGTCATGGGTCTATCAGTATTAACTGCAAGCAAGCTCAATTTTGTATCTTAGGCGCGAAGGCAAGTGTTTAGCCAAGTAAGTCGCGCGGAAATCTTAGGGACCCATCACCGCCCAAAGCTAACTTTCACTCCAGACTCGTACCCAGACTTCCTTCCCATGAGCCCCCACGCGCCTTAACTTAACCCCAATTTTCTCTCACCTCAAAAACACGTAAATAGCGACTGGGTAAGAGTCTGGTTTCACTCTAAGACAAGTAGACATTTTACAAGAAATTATTTGGATCCTATAGGATCTACAACAGTACACCACGTCACTTACAATTCTAAACAAGTCACCGTACTTAGAATAAGGACTCAGAGCAGTTTTCAAGACTTCCGAATTTTGCGAACCTGACATTCACTTACCAATCAGTAGAACAAATAAAAACGCAAGATATTATGCAATTGTTAGGGTACTAGATTAGAAAGTTAAGAAGCCTTTCAAATGTTGCTTTTAAGTGTTATTGCACCAATCTTAACAAAACTGTTTTGTTCTTCTCGTTTTGTAGTTCGTGGGAAGTTCAAAGCGATGTAACTTTCACTCCTCTTTTGCTAGGATCCAATATCTCAGCGTTCTTCTGTTCTCGTCCAGTTGATTTCTGAAACACTCGATGAAAGTTCGGACTTGATATTGGAGAATCCGTGGAATCTCGTCTGCTTTTCACCATCGGCTTATTAACAGCACTTTTCTCCGAACTCTTTCCTTTTCGCGAGCGACTACATTTCCCACAAGTGGACTTTGAGTTTTTGGATTCTGGGCGGCGAATCCAGATGTTTTCAACGTGTTCGCAGCTGCAGGTCGACGATGCAACGCTCTCAGTGTCCGCAGAGCGATGAGAATTGACTTCCGATTTTCCGTTTTGAATCCAAGCATTGCTTGCCTCGGGGTATCCCGTCGGTTTCCGAGCTTGTCCGAATAAGTGTACTTCTACCTCGGAGTCAATCTCAGAGTCCGAGTCGCGGTAAGATTTGAATTTTTGCGCGCTCCTTTGGTAAGATCGTGATGTACTGGACTGATCTGGTGCTTGTCGCGATCTCACTTCATTTACTTCCTTTGGAATTAACTCCGCCATTTCATAGGTTTCTCCAAACTCGCTGTTGGTCCACTGATTGAGCCTCCGCGCAGTGCTTGGCGAAATAAGAGACATGCCGTCCCCTTGCTGAGGTACTGACTGCTGGGCGTGTCCCACACCCCTTTCTGTATTCTTATGAACCGCATTCCTGATCCGAGACAGCACAGACCGTTCTGCAACAGACTCCTTTTCTTTTAAACTTTCAGTCTTCTTGGGTTTGTGTGATACGTGTAGGGGATATGAATCACTCAGCAATGGAATTACTGCACAGCCATCGCTAGATGATCGAGAATGATGGGGTCGGGGTCCTGAAGCTGGTCCTAAGCAACGCTGGTCACCATCAAGCCTGTCATGTTCCTTCTTACAGCTCATATCTCTGTGAGGCTGTCTGCGATGCTTGGATAAAGAGTCATTACTTTGACTCCACTTAAAATGCGCGTTATTTCGACCGTCAAAAGAAGCTCCGTTTCCGACACTGTTGGAGTCACCACCACGTGTCTTTGCTCGTCTTTGTCTGCCAGCGAGGGACCTGGGTCCAATATCTGATCTTGTACGTATGAGAGAAGTACTGGGTTCTTCCTCCTGACCAGCGGCGGCGGCAGCGCCATGGTTGGAGCTAGAGCTTGAATGAGCGAGAGATCCTGATGATCCAGTCTTCTTTCTTGCTGACGCCTGCTTCTGATTCGCGGCTACCTCAATATCCAGCCTTGTAACACCTGGGAAGAATGACTCGCCCTGCTGGACAGCTTGGCCTTGAGGATAAATTGGCTGGGAAACCATGCTTTGTTGAATGTTACTCACAGCAACATCGTAGGCTGGAGGTTCGTAGTTTCGCTTGACAATCTGGTTTACTGTGAGGGACTGTTGGGTACCTTGGACTTGAAGCTGAGGAGACTGGGCTCTAGGTGAACGATTTTTCAACCTTGCTACGTCACTTTTTAATTGTGCTTGAGCTGCCGCTGTTCGCATGTTTGCGGGCATGCTTCGATTAAGTCTTGCTGCTCTAGAAGAAACTGACTCGCTGTCGGTGGAACTTGAAGGTTTAACGGCCATGAGGTTGCGCAGGGCGGCAGTTGATGATTGCGAGATGGCTTTATGCTTAGAATTGACGAGAGATTTGAGGAGCGAAACTGCTCCCAATTCCCACAGAAGCTCTTGATCCTCCAAACACCGGGCTGACAGATTCCATAAGGCGCCACAAACATTGCTAACAACCCTAAGGCTCGACGAACGAAGATGGCACAGCAGCACTTGAAAACAGCCACAATCACGGAGAGTCTTGCGGTAATCTGGTCGCACAGCGATGTGAGATGAAAGGTTCCTCAGTATCCCTCCACTACTTTCTACCACGGAGATATTTCCAGATGGGCTGGAATATTTCAAACACTTGACAAGGAATTTCAGGGCACCAGGAGCAGCACATATTTCTGACTTGTTTTCCGAACAGTGAGCTGACAGGTTCCACAGAGCACTGAGTGTTGTTCTGAGCGCGGGCTCACCGTGAACTGCTTGCGCCGCGGATAACAGCGCACTGATTGCACCAGCGTCACGCAAGGTCTTGCGACAAAGTTCATCGGCTCTCCAGGAGAGATTCCTCAACACGCTTGCAGAGACTTGAATGATCTCTTCTTCTTCAACAGTGTTCAGCTGAGCTATTATGGCTTCCACAGCACCAGGAATACTACATAAAAGGTTCTTGTTCTTGACGTTGCCAAAAGTCAGGTTTGTGAGTGTCATACCCGCATACTTCCTCAGACTGATGCTGTAGAAATCTTTACAGTGTTCGTTGATTTGATGATCAATTTGTAATAGTTCTGCAATAGCTTGAAGCCCTCCTAGCTCGCATATGGCCTTGCGATGATCTTCTTCAAACGAAAGCTTCATAAGAGCCGCTACGGCAGGTCCTGGCCCATAATCCCTCAGAGGTGGATACCAACGTTCCGCGCAAGGATGCACGGGAAGTCCTTTGAACTGTATCACATCACAATGCGCACGAGCAATTTCCAACAATCTTAAAACTCGAACCTCGCGACGTCCACGCCTATCTTCCACATTTGAGTAAACAATATTGTGTAGCGCCAAGCCAGCTCGCGCGCGTGCCTCACGACGCGCATTTTTGTCAGCAATGCCTTTGCCATGGAGTAGATCAATAAGCAGGGGTAAACAACCTGACTGCCGCATTGCGGCACAGCTGTCTTTACTGTTGGACATAGCTAACAAAGTCCGGGACATATCGTCTTTATCATGTGTTCCTAGCATGGATAAGAGTGACTGAACCATGTCGATCCGCGTGTCAAGATCATGATGTGTAGCAGCAGTGCTGGCAAAACTAACCACGCTGGACGTCTCCAAGCCTTCCACCGCGTCATGCGGTGAATAACATATTGCTTCCACGCTGGTCTGACTCACGCTTCTGGCCATACCTCTCGATTGAGTAGCAGCAGACTCCCCGCCAGTTGGGTTTCCTGTGGCCAAGCCTGGTCTGATCTCTTGAGGGGCGGTGGTGCACCTGTGCGGCCGTTCTCTGTTGCTGGGCAATGGTTCATTGACACGCCTAATGTCGTCAGCTGGGTTCACGACAGTTGACATCTTTGTCTGTGTAGCTGTTGGTTTAATGCTTTGCAGAATATTATGCTTTGCATTTGTACTGACAACAGAAAGAGGTTTCAATATTGTGGGATCTGTCTTAACATCCTTAGTGATGCTCGCAACTCCTTGGGTTAAGACGCCACTGTTGGGTGGACCTGTTAAAAAAAATAATGAATGAAGGGTTAGTTTCTAAAGAAATTGAGGAGCTGCGTCTAATAAATTCGCACTGACGAAGGGCTGTCACTCCAAACGTCAGCTTTTCACCCTATTTAAGGTGGTAAAATAGCTTTCTCAACTCAATGGACGTGCAGAACCAAATTTTCTGTTGTAATTTTGCGTTAAAAACCTACAACAAGGAATCACAGACGGACCGGGAGGAATTTATCCCACAATCATTTAAGATTGAACACACTTTTTCATGTGGCAAAAAACTCACATAAACAACTGTATGTGGAGAGTTGGCTAAAGGTCAGTTTAGTGAAATAATAAAAAAGTTTCTGGGTATTACACAAAACTTCTGCAAAATACTTATTGTACTTTAAAAAGCCCATGCCACGACTCAGAATATTTTTCTCGCGCAAAATAGAGTACTAAAGTGTGACGTCATAAAAATGAAATTTCTGAAATTATGGGATTCGTCAGGATATTCTGAAAGAACAATGTTCAAGAGGCCTACTTGCCAAAAATGAGCATTTCGGGGCAAATTGTCTCTGAGATCGTAGCCCAGTTATGCTTAGAAAACTCCATACAAATCCTTATAAATGTTTTTGGGGTCGACCCAAAAAGATCAATTTAATGGAAATATAAGTAGAGAGAGAATTGACGCACGAATCTTTACCTTGTCCGGTTTCCTGAGTATGAGGATCCTGTTCGCTACCAAAGCCACTGTCTCTGCCAGGTACTGGAGCTGCTACTCCAGGATGAACTTTTTCTTTGGCTTTTTCCTCCCGGAGCGCCTGAACTTTATCTTCAGCTTCTGTCATCCCTAAGTTTCTTGCTTCCTCTTCAATGGCTCTCTGCTCTTCGAGGGTCATGCGATATGACCTACTTGATGCAGAATGATCAAATCCTGCTCGACCCTGTAAAAAACAGTAAATTATTAAAGCGCTGAAATACTAAAGACGAAAAACAGACTAGCATACCACTGTATTCCCTACTTTAATTATTCCTGAGAACAATGGGCAGCCCTCCACAAGACAGGAATAGAGCAGAAATCTTACATGTATCAAGATCTGGCGCTTTAAGTAATAAAATAGAACCATCTAACAAATAAGCAGCCATTTAATGTTTTTCATTGCCCATGGTAGGAAATGTTCAAAACTCAAGTGGAATCACAAGCCACCACAGAATGGTTTTTATGGTATGAACCATGACTGTACAGACAGTGGTAAACAGTATTATTGTCTACTTGCTTTAAAATTAAACATCCAATTCTAGCAAGCTAATTTTATTGTTAAGTAACGTGTGAAAGACAGAGAAACAAATTGTGACATCTATTACATCACTTCCATAGCCTACATTCTCACAGGTCATATTTCCCAGCCAAATAACTGACATTTATAAGTGCCCCCCACCCCACCCTCCCAGATATAGGTTCACCTACCTGTTATCAAAAAAATACAGCCAATTATGAGCCCTCCAACACCCCCCCGCTAGCTTTTATTGAAATGAATTCAATTTTTTGTGAAGTTTTCAAGCTTAATTAAAAGCCATTACAGTGGAACCTCGATTATCCGGACTCGTTAGGACTTGAGTAAAATTAATAGTCAGGATAATTGAGAGTCCAGATAATCGAAAAGTCCAGATAATCAAGGTCCTGATAATCGAGGTTCGACCGTGCATGCAAAACATATTTTGATCAGCAATTCTATAGCTTATTTCGAAGCACTTTTTCTATTCCGGTTATAATCTCGTCCTAAGCCCCTCTGTTTATAAGCACTCCTAAAACCCCTTACAAAGACATGTACACCCAGGGCTTTTAAGTAAGTTCACAGTAGTGCTCAAGAATTCACTCAGTTATTGTAAAAAAATCACTTTAGGCACCATAAGTACTGCTATAGATGAGTGTATGCTCACTATTTCCATTATGAATTACTTGGTTTATCATTTTTTAACATCGATGGACTTACCCCACAAGATTGCTGCTCATCCTCCATCCAAGGTGGTGTCAAGTAAATATTCTCCTCTGATGGTCGCCTGGAGTTTTCCATTGATCTTGTTTTACGATACTGTTCAGCAAAGTCCTAAGTACACAAATACACATTACGTGAGCACCAAATGTAGCTTTGGTGCAGAATTATCCATAATCTCTGATAACACCCAAAACTTGGTAGAATCCCCCAGTTTCTTCAACTCCTGATTCAGAAGTCAAACTGACTACTTCTTTTCCCTCAGTCAAATACTGTCACACGACACAGCCAAAACAACTCAAAGTGGAATGATGGATTATTATGAAGTGGAAACATGCTGCACGATATTACATGAATTGTAATAATATCGTTTACCCACGAAACACTTAGAAGTTCTTAATAATTCGTTTTTTAAATGTATCCCTGTGTTCCAGATTGAATTATAATAACTATTGGAAATGCATTGTTGTTTTTTGAGAAGAGTGGCAAGGGAGAGAACCATCAACAAACTCAATCAAATTTGATGTCAACATCAGGATTTGAACCCAGGCCAAATTGGTGGGAGATGAATGCTCTTACCACTTTCTCACTTACATCATACACACCATAAGCCTGTTAGGAAAAAGCTTAATCTTATCTTGTAGTATGGATAAAGGGATGTACGTATAAAAGGGATTAGGTTGGCCATGACAGCTGCAAATAATCTTGAAAACCGGTTCATGTTACTTTTATTCATTACGGCAGTATTAACGCATGCCTATGCTACATTTGGGGATTTCATAAACCTTTATTTTCTGGAACAATATGCTTCAAATCACAGTATAAAATAAGGGTTAACAACCAAAAGAACTTTGAAGATTTCTGTATGACTCCAATAACTGAAGAGAGGTACTGGTCATTTTTTCCAACAGCACAAAAAGATGTTTTACTCACTCTTGTGGAATCCACTTCATCTTGCTCATGCCATGGAGGTGGCTGCTGACCAGCTTGACGCATTCTCTCCTCCATTACCATGTTATTGATGCTGAAATTTTTTACTACTGGCTGTTCAGTAACTGGAACAAAATCCTGGTAAAAAAAAACAAAAAAAAACAGAAATTTCCTTTCATTTCTGTTCAAAGTTGACTGATATGCACAACTCTACAAGTGCGTTTAAAAGGGAGCTCAAGCAATGACGACAACGGCAATGAGAGTGTCATAAGAGCAATATGTTTAGGTAAGCAAAACAACAACTTTGCACATGAATCTTGGGTTTTTGTACATTTCTTTGATGTTGTGGAGGACATGAACACAGGAAAAGTTACATACAGTCCTTTAGAAATCAACTCAAGACAAAAATATTATTATTATTATTATTCACCAACATTTTACAGGCTGAAGGACAAGGAATAAAGAATGTTGACTTTTGAAACAGTGTGAATTAAGTTTTTAAGAAATGTTTTCACCACTATCGTTGTCATTGCTATTGTCTTTTAAGCTTCCTAATAATGGGTATTCTAGAACAGAAACACAACTGGGCTGAGTCATTGACATAATCAAGTGAATGTTTGGTATTAGAGATTACAGAGTTTGTTTTTGTTTGCCTTAATGCAGCTATCTAGTAAAATTCAGCAGTAGGAAACTATGTCTTCAGAGAAAAAATAGTTCTTTGATAACTGAATCAAAACATTGAAAGAAAAATAGTATTATGCACTTTAAAATGACCTTGCTTACTGTAAGTCAAATGTTGCCCTCCCCTACTTACTGGACAAAGTTGAAAGAAAACTTAGGTGTTTTTCAGGTGTGGTATGTCTTATGCTGGTGTATGTACCAGAATTTCAACAATTCTTACACATGCCAAGCTTATCAAACAATATGTAAAACAAATAGTAGGAATTCTAACACATGCAAACCTTAAAATGACAACTTCATTAAAGTAGGGATGGAAGAATACTTCATATGTAAAAAAAGAAATTAGAGCATAACTGCAAATAATGTATGCTTCTTATGCTCTGTCACATGGGTGTTAAAAACATCGTTAACTGAAGAAAGGTAAATTTTCACATTTTCACTTTTTAGTGAATAATTCTGATTAGGTTGAAATTAGTCAGATAGACTCTTACCCTTCAATAATTATCATCAAAATAAAACTTTATAGCATGGCAGTGAGGAAATGTTTTTAATTACATGATGCTTAGTACTATTACTATAACTGCTACTCAGATGCCAGTAAATTGTTTGAGTACAAGATGAGTACCCAACCAATGTATTACAGTAAATAACAGTATATAACTCACTCCAACAGGTCCATCATCTTCTTCATTCCAGGGTGGAGAAAGACAGAGATGCTCATCAGAGGGAAGTCTGCTTAATTGCTGGCTTGCTAAGCCTGAGGTAGGCTCTTGTTTACCAGTGGTTCGGCTGAAATCCTGAAAGTTTACATGGCACAAGGTATTAGACTTACAGCAAGGTTTTTTGCACACAAAAACATCACAACATGTTTGGGAGGATAATACTACATTTTAGAATAATTTCCTTTGCTTCTTAATCATATATGGAATTCTTTTTCATCTGAATGTCACTTTGAAGACGATTTATCAGGAAAAAGAGAAGTCACCAAATAAGTGAGCTACCACTTGAGATGAGGTTTAGGTCTCTATTGTCAATTAAATTATCTCTACTCTCTAACATGGGCACCATCAAAAAAGTGTTGGGATCCAAATCAGTAACAACAAGATACTGCACAAATACAACGAATAGAATACCCACTGTACAGCTGAACTAGATAACCACTGATAGGACAGTCACTGTACCACATTTATGCTAAGTTAGTGCAAAAACAATCTTCGAGCTTTAATAAAATTATATAACAAATAATTAATATATACACAAGTATACTCAACAGAAAGGATAAAAATCTTTATCACACCAAATTTTAAATAGAAACCTTAGAAACAGGCAGGAAAACCAGTTCTTACTCTGACTGAATCAACTTCTTCATCGTGCCACAAAGGAGGTCTTCGTATGTGTTCCTCGGCAGCTCGTTGATAGATCACTTCATCAGTTCTTTCCATATATTTTTCTTCCTTCTTACGATCATTACCCGTAAAATCCTGAAAACATCATTCAAGATTTAGTCATGCAGCAAGAACAAATCCATTCAGTATCAGACACTATAAACAAAAATGTACATGTACTCTGTCATAAACTTTGTCTCTAACTTAAAATTTGCTGAAAAAATAAGGGTCATACATAAAGGTATGGTGCATGTAGACATTAAGAAAACTGTCAGCCATTACTTCATGTACCGGTGAACTAGAAACTACTCTGTACTGTTAGTAGCAATATTATTCATTACGGCTTGAAGAAAATAATTATTAAATCTATTAACACTCACTGACTTTGTTTATCTTATGACCAGCAGCTTTGACAACAGAGCTACATGTACTGTATTACTGTCACTGTACTGTACCTTTAGTGAGTCAACATCATCTTCATCCCACACATGAACATCAGGAGTTTCCCTGTTGGACAATGACTTGCCCTTTCCTAACTGAACTGGGTTTTGCCCTCTTTCACTGGCACCAAAATCCTAGTTTGAATGGAACAAAACCATGAAAGTTAAAAACTGACAAAGGTTAACAGAGCATCTTTTGAATTCTGTGCTTACTGAGTCATGTCACGTTGTACTACGACAATGCATTTCTTCCACAATGACAATGCAAATATTATCAATGTCATGCTCTGTGATTTTGTTTAAGAAAATTCACAAAGCGTGACCAACTTGTCCTGTAATCATTACTGTAGACTGTTTTCCTTTAAAAAATATCTGATTATAAAGGAAACAATGACTGACTATTTGAAATCCTAAACTATGACTTTGAGCTCAAAAAACCGTTACACCAGAAAGATTTCCCAAATGTCATTGTGCTGCAAGGAAATGCCAATCAGGTGTAAGAAAACTAAACCACAAGCAACAATGATAATGTTAGTCTGAACTTTTGTGGCTTGCTCATTTTTTCTGATCATAGTTGTGATTGGTCACAATACAATATTCATCATGCAGCATGCAAAGAAAGTCTTGTCCAACAAGCCAGGGCTAGTGGATTTTGTGAGCTCAGGCTACCAATCTCTGTTCTTAACTTGCCTGACAGGCATGTGAAGTCTTTTTGGGAATTAACAAAATTGCATGAGTAAAACATGTACTTTGTCTTAAAAGACAAATTGAAAAATCCTTATTTTTCAAGTTGATCATTAATTTTGTAAAAACAAGTATTGCATTACACTTCAGGTGAATGTGTGGTGCAATTTATTAATAAACATTGATCAATTATCATTAGTCCTGTTCATCAAGAATTATTTTTAGGCTAGTCAAAATGACTCTTGGGTTAGTACATTCTAGCTACTGCTTAACCCAAGAGCAAGTGGTAAAACTGACTTTCTTTTCACCCTGACATAATTCCTGAAATGTTCAAGTTGTTCATGGTTTTCTGAGTTTGACTGTACACATTAGAGTCATGCCAGCATTACCTTTACAGAATCACTTGTCTCTTTATATGCAGACTTAACCAACGCATCAATCTTCTCCTTGTCCAAAGGATGTCTATACAACTTTGGTGATGGACTACTCTTTATGCTTCCCCCTGAGCTTGTATTTCGTGGCAAACAAGGCATATTTACTTTAGGAACAGGACTGTCAGTGCTTCTTTTCATGACAGGGCTTTGGGTTGGTGCAACACTGGGATGTAACATGGGGCTACTTTGTTTCATGGCCAGAGTCTGGCCTAGACTAGCTGTAGGAGGAGCTGATGTGGGAACAGTCCTTGGAGACATTTTCTGTCTTGGTAACTGGCCATTTGCCATTTTCTTCTAAAACATAGATTACAAAACTGTTGGTTCTAACACTTGCTCTAGTTAAAAGTCATTATCAGTGGTTTCATAAAAAAAGCAGCTGCCAGTACTATGTTCTCTTGCACTCTAGTTGGCTAGCTCTGATATCTTCTTCAAAAGCTACCAAAACCACTGCATATAACTCATTCATGTACAATAAACAACTGTGATCTCGCAGAGAGAGAGTTGATTTGCATGAGCAAGGTACGCCACATGAAAAGGTACAGCTCATTAGATCATATACCCATGTATTTTGTGCTATATAAATAATAAAGCTATGTCACATTGTATGTTGTGTTACATGTAAACTATGGGCTACAAGTTACACATTTCTACCTACAGTGTATATTATGACAGAAACCCAAACACAGTCAAACCAGTGACTCTTAAGTGGCCACCTGGGCCGAGTTGTTCAAAGCTGGATTAAGATAACCCTGGGTTAGTGCGAGATTTGAATTCAAAATGAAAGCTTAAAAAGCATTTCAGTTTTTTACAAGTTGATGATTGGAAGCTCTAAAAATAACAGAGAAAATTATCTGAGAAAATGTTCTAGAACACAAGAAAAAGAAAACCGAGTTAAATTTAACCCTGGGTTAAGCGTTAATCAGACTTCAAACAACTCGGCCCAGCATGTGAAGTGCCAAGATTTAGACTGTATTATGCTTCTGCGGTAAAACAAAACGTGCTGACCAGGCATAGCACAGATAAATAATGCAAATGAACCAGAAGGAACGATAAGAGTTAAGCAAGTAACCAAAAAACCCTAACCTTCCGGGCTGTGCTCCAGTGGCACCTGGTACCTTGTTTTGCTCTTTAGCGATTACAAAATCACAGTTTTTCATTAAAAAAAAAAACAAGCACAGGGTATGCTCGTTTTTCACAGGTTTAGAGCGCTGGCCTCTCTTTAATTATTCTTAGAGCACAGCCTTGATTTTAACACTAAATTTAAAACTGAAGAAGCAACCAGCCTTGCTGGTCTAAGGATCGGAGAGACCTCTTTTAACTTACTGCAGATTGATGCTGATTAACTAATGTTTCCACGTCACTTCCTACAGATTCCTCTTCTTCTGACAGTTCCCACCTAAACAGAACACAAGTGTCAAGCTGCGCATGAATTTATTTAATTTCAGCAAGCAAAACGATTTTTCTTAAATGGTCACTGCGCATTTCTAGTTGTGCTGTTAACCTGAGCTGCAACAGTACTCATTTACATGTAAGAAACTGGCTTCTTCACCCGAACATTCAATTGATGCACATTGTAAGTCTTAGACCCCTTTCATACAAAAACTTGACTCAGATAGAAGGGTCACTCTCCCAGCTGAGGCAACTTTATCAGGGGTTTAAATGAGAAGAAGCACTGTTGGCTTGGGCAATTATTGCCTTAGCTAACGGCGTTCGCACATCCTTTGACCCGGCTAGTTGAGCCAAAGGGTTTATGTGGAGAAAAGTTGGCCTGGCTAGGAGGGTGACCCAGTACCATAACAAAAGGGTAACACAGCTAGGTGGGCAACCCTTCTAGCTGTGCCAACATTTTTGCTTCTCATGTAAACTGTTCTGCTTGTGTTGTAAGGCAATGTATGAAAGGTTGAGTCACCCAGGGTAGCTCAGGTAGGTGGGTGACCCTTCTACCATAGACAGCTTTTCTCCATACAAACAGACCCTAAGAGAGACACACACCCAGCCTTTACAGGTTTTTTGAACTCGGCCTTTTGAACCTAACCTTTGATTACTTGGGCCTGCTCTTTCTAAAGAAAAGGATTTTATGCCTGTTTTTGATGCCCATGTATGTGTCTTTTTCATTGTACCAAAAAAACTGAGGGGCTTATATACAACTTTTACTCTGAGGCCACATCTTTAATCAGCACTTGGCATTAAATAAGGAAAATATGGTACATGTTTTGATCTAAGCAAGTAACATAACTGCTCAATCAAACACAAAGGTCAGGAGAGTAAAAAAAGTTATCAAGAAAGATAAAAAGGAAGAAAGAACTGGTTTGAGATTTTTGACTGAACTTAAAGTGAAAAAGTATTTTCATCTTTAAAAATGACAAAGGTCAAGCTGCTGTCACTGATGCTACTTGATTTTAAATAATGAAAAACTGTGTTACAGTATCATTCTTAAAGAAATAAAAACATAAGAATTGTTTCAATGGAGCTGACAACTAAAGGACATTGATCTTAGAACTTACAGACTATCAGTACCGTAAATAAATACTGCTATAAACTGATGAAAAACAGTTTTTTTAATACTTGTAAAGAGCTTTTATTTGCAGACTACAGGTCATGTAGATAACTATAAGTTTATCGTAATCACAATTAGAAACCACATCTACTTACCTTGGAGTTTCTCTAACATCGAGCTGGTCAATATTTCTATCAAAAATATCATCTAAGCAAGAATTAAATAATGTCTGATTAATACATTGGTATTATTCATTTAACTCCAGAAATGTTAATTCTGGTGTTTGTAGGCAGTCAAATACACGTAGCGTACATGGTATCCCATCACTTCATTGTATGGTCAGACCATCCAAGCCAGATCCTTCCAATTTATCATTCAACAATATAGTCAGAACCTTTCACGAGCCTCAAAGCCACAAGCAGAAACAAGGTTGTACACCTCATTCTTTATGCTAAGAACCCAAAACAAGCGTGCTCCACATTGAGTTTTACACTGAAACTGCGGAACGATCTGACTATAAAATGGAACAATGTGGCTTGGAATGATCTGACCATGTGACAACTACCAAGCCTTTTCATAAATTAATGCTTGGGGTTGGTGATAGTTGAAAGTTATCATTACTGCTTCAGTGTTACTTCAAAGTCAAGTATTATTTGCTTTCCACAAGGAATACTTAACATTGCTGTTAGGAGAGAACTTAAAGGCATTTCCGTCTAGCAAACAGCATTTTTTTTAAGGTCATAAGAAAATAATTTTTACTGTAAGACCCATATTTCAACCAATCAGATGATTCTAAAGCGGGGACCACGAATCTAAAACTCAAGCATTATACATGTATATAATATTTTTAAAAGCTGTTATCATAACTCTTTACACTTCTGCACCAAAGAAGTATAAAGTTGTCATTTGATGTGGTAGATTTCTCGATACAAGCAAAGCCAAATAAAACAGAAACCTTTTTTTAAACTGATCGCAAAAGGTACATTGGAATGCTAAGCCATGTAAAAGAAACAATCAACGACTGGATGGACAAAGATATGATGGACAAATGCAAAGGAATAAAATTATTCTTGCCGCTTTTAATGAACCCGTGGCTAAACTTCAGAATACCGAACCCGTCTACTGTTACAAATTGTTTTGGATACCAAAAATACTACTCGATGAAAACAAAATGCGTTCGACCAGATAAAAAGAACGCTGACAACAAAACTTTCGCATTTGACAAACTGCTCATGGCATCGTCGAAAAAGGTATGCATCTTAAGTTGGAGATTTGAAATGATGCTCATTAGAGAAATCCAACGAGTAGGTAAAGGGGACTTCAAATAAAGAAATTAGAAAACCATCTGTTTAGCGCATTCACAGAAAAAATGTGCGTGATTTACTTTGTTCAAATCATCAAAGTATCATGCTACACTGTATGTCTCTAGTACTCATATCTAGTCCATTTCAGCTCAAAACACGTACAAAGCGACTATAAGACACGAAGAGAGTGTTAGCGACACGAGCGAATTTCCAAAAACCAAAACACCACAGTTAGTATCTTAACTCCCAAAGCTTATCAGTTAGAATAGTGCTTACCTATTTCGTCGACTTCCATAGCACACTGACTTGGTTGCTTTTTCTATGATAAATCACTGGCTTGATCAGAACCGTATACCGTTCTCCGAGATGCGCGCATTCGAAAGATATGGTTTCCAAAACACTTCAACAGCGATTAAAGTATGGCGGCACTCTCAAAGAAGAACATCGTAAGATTATATTGCCGACAAGCTGGAAAAGGGCCGACAAATTGTTCAATAAAACACCTACACTTTCCGAAAGATACACCGACAAAGGAATGATGGCCACAACTTCACCGACATGAAAAAGACACTTTACCAAAGAAGCACGAGACAGCACGCAACAAACGTAAACAAAATATTCAACGCTTGATTTCTAACTCATCGGCTACAAAGGTTTCCGTATTTCATTCAAAGATAATCGTCATGAGAAGCCCTCCATGGTCCAACAACAACAAAGTCGAGCCGACATGTTTTGCAAATGAAGCGTCTAGGTACATCCTGGACCGTTAATTGATGGGGCTGACTGACTGGGGGGAGTGACATGGGCTATCGTTCCCAGTCCTATCAGCGGCTGGTTGGAGTCGAACTTTGAGGCCGGGCAAGTGGCCGTTACGGGAAGGTAGGGGTGTAATATGACAATTTTTTTTAAGGAGTACAACCTTTTTATTGCGCTAAGTTCATGCTTACTGTATCCTTAAATATGGTACCGTGTGGCACGAAATTTTTGCGGGTTCTGATTTTTGTGATTTTTGCGTTTTTTTTTTTTTTTCAGCGATCCGCAGAAATAAGTTCCCGCAAATAAAAATTACCGCAAAAAATTTCTCCAGAGTAAATATTCTCTAACTTAAATTCACTACACAAACATACATTACTAAGAAATTGTATTTTTGAAACAAGGACCAGCTTACAAAAAAGAAGGACCGAAAATATAAAACAAAAGAAGCAAGGCTGATTTTATAGTCAGGAATACATATATATATTCTTTAACCAATATTTCGGAAGGCACTGCCTTCCTTCTTCAGGGTCTTACATATAATGAAAAGCCAGTTTAAGATAAGACGTTACGATTTCAAACATTTCAAATTGTAACGTCTTAGCTTAAACCTTTTCATTTTATGCAAAGACACTGAAGAAGGGAGGCAGTGCCTTCCGAAATGATTATTTAAAGAATTATATATATATATATATTCCTGACTGTAAAATCAGCCTTGCTTCTTTTGTTTTATATTTTCGGTCCTTCTTTTTTGTAAGCTAGTCCTTGCTTCAAAAATAATCTTTTGTTCTAAGAAATTGTGTCTGTTCAATTACAACTTGTCTTTTTCGTTCAGAAACAAAGCGGTATACACTGAAATACTGACGCATACCGTAGCCATTGTTTGAACATATGTATTTCTATAACGCGCACTCGATGAAAACGAAAATATTGTCAATGCTGGGTACTGGGTACTTCCTGAAAATCGCAAAATTAATTCCCAGCAAGAAAAACCCATCTCTTCTAATCGGAAAAATTAGTCCCCGCAAAACACAAAAAATCGCCAATCCGCAAAAATAAACTCCCGCAAAAATTTCGTGCCATACGGTAATCCAGTCATACATAATGTATCGTAGACAATCTATGTTTTTTGCAGCAGTATAAATGGAACACAATCAAAATACGATTGCCGCGATTAATCATCAACGCGCCATACGGATCAAATTTTATGACCATCGGGATCAATCGCTGAAAAAACCGGCGGTTGTTGAGGGGTTATTTTGGCAGTCTCGGACACGCTTTGGTGGCCGCTTCTATTGCAGAGAGGTTTAAACAAGAGCAGGAGCCTATGACAATGTATGGACTATGCGCCGCGACAAAAAACTGGCCGTTGTGGAGAGGTGGCTGTTAGTGGAGGTTAGACTGTGATACCAAACTGAAAATCTGCAAGGATTTATTCATTGGTCAGGAAAAATATAAAACAAATTATAGTAAACAACCTTTGTTTTTAAAGAAAAAAGGATGTTGTCCTCATAGAAATTTTTACAGTTATTTTTTCGTCTCTGTTTTTCTCATCATATATTTATTTATCGAAGAGGCAACATCCAGGAACTGCGGAGCAAGTTTGAGAGTGCCGGGCCGGGCGGGGCTCTTTCAAGCCAGTGTGAATATTTTTGGGGTCCGTGGGCATGCTCCTCGAGAAAACCTAATTTTTTTTGGTGTCCTGCCAGAGCTCGGGTGCCAGGGAAATGCATCTGGCTATCATAGAATAAATACGCCAAATTTTAAGGATTGCCTTGCCACTATAGGTGTGATTGATTATAGCTTGCAACAGTCAGAAAGCTGGTACCCCTTGGATAGACCAATTTCGATATATTAAAATATAGACATGGCACCGAGGCTTAGGGGAAGAAAATAAAATTAAAGAAATTTATTAGTCATTGGTGAGTCTCAAGATGATTTCTTTTGTTTTATTGCCCCTAGCCTCGCTGCCAAGTCTAAATTTTAATATATCGAAATTGTCTATTGGAAAAGGTAAAATACTGCAGGAATCTCAAAATCTTTATGTCATGTCCTTGACACAGCGCTGACTATCAGTTTTCCAAAAGAAGTATTCTGAAAATTCTCTTTCTTATAATGTGGGTTTAGAAGTCTCGCTCGGTTTTGTCCCAGAAAAGATATAAAAATCTCCCGCTCGCGCTTCGAGCTCAGGAAAAATCTTGAGCTCTAAGCTTGTCATAAAAAAGACTTTCTTAATTAAGCTGTTGTTGAATGTTTCATTTTAGAACGAAAACATAATGTAGACGGCCGATTGCCGTAAATTCATCGTGACTTCAGAAAAACAATTAACTCTGCCTGAGTAGCTGGCGGTTTGTTTGCCTGGCGAGAGGGCCAATGAGTGGCGAAGCCGAGAAAATGAGCCTTGAAGCCCCACTTTCGGTTAGCCCCATTTGCGTAGGCTACAGTTTAATACATACCGTAACAGAAAAATAACAAGAACCTGGCTCATATCAAATAATGGCGCTGTTTATTACATACAAGCAGTTCTAGGAAGTACATACAAAAATACGCTACATTTATAAGGATTTAGTACAAAATTTAACTACCTGACGTGCACTTGTCATAAAAGACGAGGAGAGGAATGAGAAAGATATATTTTTTATGCATAGCATCGAACATTCTACAATATATAAAAGCATTTTTTCAAACATATTTTCGTAACGTTTGGGACTGGAACTTTCACGAGAAATAAAGAAAAAGAGCATCTACCACTGGCCTGCAGTGAAACAATACCGTAACACGTTTTAAAAAGTGGCTATTGCACATTTACGAGGTTATCCAGTACTTATATAAAAGACGAAAAACAAACATAAAAAATAAAAATAAAGGCAAATAAATAATTTCTACAACAACAAGTACATGCATGAAATTCACTTTCAAAATGTATAGAAACGTCTCGACACCTTATTATTACTCTGATTTTGCAACAGTCTCTTGACACAACTTGCATATGAAAATTCAGTTCATTTAAATTTTAATTCCAAAGAGGAACTTTTTTACAATATTATTATTGAATATTTTTCTTGCATATATATATATTACTTTTCTGGTCGGCACGATGCAATTCGGCAAACGTGACTTTGGAAACTTGCCATTAACGATGGCAAGAGTCAATTCATATTTCCGACAGAATATCTCAGTAAGACCCTTACATGATTGGCTCAACTTTAACCGAGTTGTCTACTGGGTCAGTTAATCGTGCAACCACATCTCGAGTCTCAAGCGAACAATAGAGACAACATATTGCCCTCCTTCTGAGAAAAAAAGCACTAGAATAACTGCAATGTAGTTTTAATACTATATATGGAGAGTTTTAAAGATTTCTAGTTTATTCCATGACACGTACAAAAAACTCTCAAAATGGAAGGCAGGTAATCGCGTTGAAACAGGCTGTGGTCTTGAGGTGCGACACACGGTGCCGGCGTACATGTGGTAGTCAGTTGGTGTTACATCACACTACACACGGAACTTTTGGCCGCACTAGTCTGCCTTGCAGAGTTCTGACGCTGCAAAATAGTCAGGTAAAGAGATATAGAATGAACATGGCAGGATTATGAGAGTTACATAATGTTTTAATTGACCCTTCAATCCCGTCATCCCGAAACCACCCGCTCGCTCGAACTTTTGTGCAATAACTCGAGCGGAAACGCTTGCTACGCCGGGTATCTCGCGTGTAAAGGGATGCCTCGGTGTCACTCGCAGGCCGACAAAATCTTCGGCTCGAGCGGCGAAGCGGGTTACCATAAAGACTTGACCGAAACCGGAAACGGCGCATGAAAAGTCTCTGTCACCCAGGGTATCCCATGGCAAATTTTCGCTCAATCCCATAATCTCGTAATTATTCACAGCATTCTGCATCCCATGCAGTGACTTTCAATCCCGAATCACACCCCGACTTTACTTTAAAATTCCGAATCCCGGCACACGTCGGATCCCCAACAAAATTATTGGGGACTACCATGTTGTTGGTTTCAGTTCTATTTACCCTGGGTTTACTTGCCCACTTTCATTAAACCATCTACCGAAAATTACCGGTCGTTAATGCCAGTTTTTTTCCTTAACTTTTCTTTGAGGTTAAGATACTAGCGAGGCGAGACGCTAAGAGTTGATAGTTCCTTTCTTCTCAGTCTTACCGACTTCGATGGTGCGAACAGCAACTATTTTTTTTTTTTTACAAATGGCCGCTTAGGATGTAACAATAGCTTCGTTAAAATGCCATATTCGGGTTTTGAACACATAAGCTCAGAGAAAAAACGTCCTTAAACAGGCGCACGGTGTATTAAACTTCTTCACGGTTTCGGTATGGTTTGTCGATTTAAAGCTCGAAAAATCGATTTGACACCTGAACTTTGATCTACTCAGAAAATAGAGAAATACAGAAATACAGATTACAGATTACCAGAGAATGGCAAGCCTGTGTTTTCCCAAAAAACACTCTGCGTCTCCTCCCACAATTCCCGTTCGGCGGAATTGAACACGAATATAGTCTGCGTCGTATAGACTCAGCGGAGAACTGCTCGGTCCGTTCAATCCATTTGGTAGATTTATAGGCTACCTTGTAGATAAAACAAAATTATATATAAAACAACCATCAGCTTACCTTTTCCTTCGCCTGTTGCCTCAATTGTTCCTTTAAAAAAAGATAAAAAGAAAGAAAACGTTGCTGAAAATTAATTTCACAAAAGGGTTAGGGTCAGGGTTAGGGTTGTCTTTTCGTTTTGTCAAAAACATGTGTAGAATTATACGTTATTAACTGAACCGTATAAAATTGCTCCTTTCCATAAACTTCAAAACTAGCAAACAAATTGAAAAAACCCGCACTAGCTATAGCCTAGCCTGTTCACAGACCCAATATTTTCTCTTCGAAGTCCGTCGAGCGCGCGTAATAAAAGAAAAAAATTGGGGGATTAGCCTGTGTACAGACCCGTCTGTACACAAGCTATGGGGGATTTATTGACCACCTGTGTACAAACCGGTCTGTACACAGGCTATGGGGGATTTATTGACCGCCATCGCAACGTGGTAGGGGAGACAGGCTAGCTATAGCCAAGTGTTTAATGCTAATAACAGTTCGATGGACGATACATGTAGTACATTTGTACCGTATCAAGACAGCTCAAAAGAAATGAACAATACCGTAAAGAGCATCATGATAATTTTTTTCCTTTTTTTTTAAAGAATAATACAAGAATATTTTCAGCCTAAAATCGGCAGAAAAATAAGAAAATTCAACCCCGGCCAGAAAAACAAAATCCTTATAAAAAAAAGAGTGTATTGGCCTCCAAAGCGCCGCGCAAAGCCAATTGAAATACAGGATTCGTTACATTTCAGCCCGCTCGGGAAGGCTGAAATAAAATATATATATTTTTTATCAGGTATTTCACAGGTGACCCAAGGTCGAAATATGACCATCGGCACTGTTACGTAACGTTCAAATTATAAGGATTTGTATGGGAGAAAAACAATTGATTCTGTAGCCTATGAATGTAAAAGACTTCAATAAAACTCGGTTGCTAATAGAGAGAGTGGACCAGTTCCAATACTGAACACCCATTAAATGGCCATAAATCGGCTTGGACACCACACAGGAAAAAAAACACACAACTTAAGCAAGGTTAGCCAATTTTTATTCAAATCCCTTTACATTCGTGGGCTACGGAAACAATTGTTTTTCTCCTATAAAATCATTATATTTTGAACGTTACGCAACAGTGTCGATGGTCATATTTCGACCTTGGGTTACCCGTGGTTATTTCTAACGTTTCCTGTGTTACGCACACGAACCATAAACGTTAATCCACAAAAATAGATTTTAACGATTTTGGAATTTCTCACTGGACAGCGGGATAATAAAATCTTAGATGAGGTATGTCGCAGAAAATAACTATGGAAAAGATATTTTCCAAGAATAAAACACAAATATGCTAATGTAACCAATAATATCATGTCGTATGCGCAGGGGATGGCGTTCGATTCAAGGCAGTGAGCTTCTAAACACAGACTTTTGCGAAAGACAAATTTGGTTCGGAGTTTATAATAGCTGCGTGAGGGGAAAAGACAGGCGAAAATAAGGGCGCATACCGAGGCACAGCCAGAGCCCGGTGGCTGAGGGCGTTACACTATGGGTATGCCTGTCAGAAGGAGTGCGTTCCATTGATCGCATTCCGGAATAAGAATACGCAAGGTTTTCTGGCAAATCTCTTGTACCAACCTTGTGGCAAGCTTGTACCATTTCAGTCAAGAGTTTATTCCCCTGATTCTTATTCCGGAATATGGTTGATCGATCACGCTCAAGGATATCAGTGGAAAAAAGAAATATTTTAACAATGTCCAGCCCACCTGCTGCATACGAGCCAACTGTTCCTGGAGAGACAACACCACATTGAAGTTATCTTGAAGTTTGTCGCATTGCTGAAAACAAACGAACACATGAAAATATATCTTTCTGATACTTCAACTCCACAGAATAACAGTCGCAGTCTGTCTCACCTTTGACAATTCCATTTTTAAGCTTAAGACTTCGTGAGACAATTTTTCCTCAATCTCCTGAGAACGAGAAAATGGAGGACACCGTCAGAAATGTCACATTTTCTACTGCAGTGTCTCAAAGAAAGAAAGAAAGAAAATAGGACTACATTCTAACCTTAGCTTCCTTCCGTTGCTCGTCCCGGGACTTCTCAGCCAGTTGCAGCTCCTCTCGATGCTGTTGAATTTTCTGTTCATACTGAAAAGTAACAAAAATAACGGAAAAATTCAGTTCATTTCCAACATAATCGAAAATGAGAATTTCTTCATTGTTACTAACCTCTTCCTTTTCACGCTTTAGTCTGTTTATTTCTTCCTGCAAAGTCGCTTGTTTTTCAGCAGATTCACGGCGAAGCTCTTCCAACGCCTGTAGAGATGCAAATGAGCGGCAATTTACGCGCGTGTTATTTATATGGCTACAAACATTACAAAAGTAACATTAATTATGTATAACAAGTCAAAATAAGCAAAATAAAAAGGCTAGTTAGCAAAACAATATAAAACACTTCCAAGTTGTTTTTGTGATGCGAAACATATTGTTAACACCATTTTGAACTGAAATTATTTAAAGCTTGGCTACAAAAGCTAACAGACAGTGAATTCCAACAGCATTCTCGGGATTACCAATTTAAATTAAAATAAGGAAGAAGACTAGGGAATTTAAGGAAGAAAGATACACATTGAAGATAGAACGACAGAAACCATGTACAAGAAATAATGAACAAAAATTGAAAAAAAGAAATTGAGCAAAGAAAAAGCCTGATTGAAAAAAAGGCTTTTGCCAATTTCATTTTGCGATTTGATGCATCTCAGGTGATAAACAATGCGGCATTTAAGCATTTCACCGAATATTCACCAGCTCGCCCAGGGCCCAAACTGAAGGCCTAAATAAGCAAAGAGTATAACTGCACAAAAAGAAAAGAAAAATTGCTCAAAATCCACTAAAATTTTGAGAAAAATAATAATGAAATAAATATACCTGATCACGCCGAGTATTCGCCGAACGGGAATCGCTCGACGCCATTTTCCCACCAGCCCTGTAATCCAAATTGAACAGAAACAAAACCAAAAAACTCTTAGCATTTAAGTTGTATGACCCTAGGAGTTATACGAAGAAAAAATTGCCTCCGACCACAAGTTAATGAAAAAAGGTTAGGAAGAAGTCAAAACATGGGTATACTCACCATAAAAAATGCAATTTGTTCAGACTTCTTCTACATTTGTTTTGCTTCAGTGAATAAATTGAGTTTTACTATTTCGTTTTGCTTTCCTATCTCGACTAGCTTGATGAATAATTCTAGTTGGCCATGGTATTTTGCATTCTGAGAGTTCCGGTTTGTCGGATTACAATATGGACACTCTCACTTCTCAGTTTTCTCGAAGAAAATAATTAACCAAAAAGCACATTAAGTGGTTTCGGCAATTAGCTTTCTAGAAATTTCTGTTTGTAATGAATAATATCCGATCGGTATTGAAAATTGTGAGCAACTTGATTTAAACATCAAATTAATCAGTAATGGATGAATACAAATGGATGTCCAAGTCGTTGCTTGGCGACAATGATAACAAAAATAATAACAGTGACACCATTAGCAAGTAAGAGAGGAAATGGATGCGTATTAGCAAAAAAACCATAACTGATTCAATTAAACGATTCAAAAGATTAAGCACTATTTTCATCGCTTGTGGGATTAAATATAGTATCCCATTACAAAAGCAATGAGTCCATTAGTGAGGAATTTTTATAAAAACCTGAAGAAGAAAAAATCGTGTCAAAAATTAAAAAGAGTTTGCACAGCTTTGCTTGTCTTATGCCGGCAAAACTTGCGCAAATAATAGCAAAGCAGTACTCTTTTTCTCATCTTTTTTTCAACTGACTAAAGCAAACCTTAGTTCGACCGGCTGACAATTTGTAACTCAGTGATTAAATTAATGATTTAATGTACAGAATTGTAATGTTACAACTGTAAGTGTCATTAGAACTAAGTCTGTACGACTTTATTTTGCTTGGATATCATTTTGTCATACTCAGTCATGGTGATAGTTCTGCAAACTTTTAGATATACAGTGGAACCCCGGCTTACGACCACCCCGTTTATAAGACCACCTCGTTATTACGACCATATTCTTTCAAACCAAACGAAACAATCATTGAGTCTTTTTATTATTTTGAAGACCCCGTTAATGCGACCACCTCGTTATTACGACCAGGATTTTATGGCCCAACGGTGGTCGCATTAACGGGGTTCCACTGTACAATCAAGCTTTTATTGAGAAAGGGATATCCTCAATACACGGACGCGAGTTTAATAGGGTAACAATGAATCTCTTTCCGTGAAATTTGGCCTTCTACTGCGTAAAACATAAAACTACGAGCCTGAATGCGTCTTCCCCAGATATATTCACCATGGAACCACGGGAACGTCAAAAAGTTGAAAGAAAGTGACAGTTTCTGATTCAGAGTGGCTCTGAAATTTCACGCGTAAAAGATGCGCAGCATGCGGCGAGTTACGCGGGAAAAACAAACTTCAGTTTGTGAATACCTTCTTCCTCCGTAAGTAAAACAAGAAATACCGCGTAACATACATTTCCCGAACGCTGTTTTTCGCGCCATAATCAAGGACACAATCTTTCACGCAATAAACAAGAGTTGGTAAAAACTACAAACAAAGAAGGAAAGGGCAACACAAAAAAGGAAGAAAAGTAACCGAGCTTCAGTCAGTGTTCAAACAATCAAGCGCGGCGGTTAAGTATTTGATTGTTATCCAGTGGATAGATATTTATCCAGTGGATCCCGGTGGAGAGCAATATCCAACCTTTGAACAAGTAGTTTCGCGGGTTAGGTCCGGGGTTGATGAGTTGATGTTACAATCAGAAAGAAACAAATTGTTACTTACCCTGCTCTCCTGAAAGGAGCCTGACTATTCCGCGCTCTCCCCACAGGTCTCCTGTGAAGCAGCAAATGACAAAATAACTGCGATCAGTTTAATATTTGTATGAGTGCGTATAAAGATTTGAAGAGTTTTGGCGCTTCTGACGGATTAACGCAAATTACAACCAGCCAGGTTGCAGCCTACTATACAGCCATAGTAAAACGCAAAAGTTTTTTTCATCTCAAGGCCGAAAATTTTTGGATTAGCATAAAGCCAAAAAATGAACAAAACAAGCAGACCGTAGTTTTCGTCCATGAGTTCACCGTGTTCCGTTTCCTATAAGGTACGGCTACACCGACGCTACAATCTTGGACAAAATAGACACCCCCACCCCCCCCCCCCCCCCTTTACCTTCGCTCGGCTTCATCCTTGATTTCGGGAGGATGGGGTTTGCTGTTCCATATTATTCTGTCCAAGATTGGAGCTCTTCGTTAAAGTGGACACGCGTGGACATTTCACTAGTTATGAATCAACAGTCAGTACCTGTCATTACATACTAGCATTTGCATGCTCTACGAAGATGAGTTTACATTCGAAAAATGACATTTATCGCCCTGTTAGCGCTATTCCAGCAGTGACTGATGAACTGACCTGTACTCTTGATAACGATCCGAAGGTTTGCTCAAGGTTGTCTGGCGATCTCCAGCTCTCGGGGAACGAGGAGGCTGCGGTGAGGAGCTTCTAAGGCAAATTTGAACCAAGTGTCAATAAAATCTCACAACGGATACTGGGTTAACTCGACCATAATAATTGATTTCCGTGAGTAAGAACACCATTCTTATCCGTTTCTTACCATCAAACCCAATCCCTTACCCTTTAATAACTGCGCTAATCTAGATCAAAACATTTGCCAACAAGACCGTTCAAATAGCTTTGAACTTGAAATAGAAATAAACAGCAATCTTATTACCTACCCGACACTTTTCTTAGCTGTTCGGGCGACACTAAAGGGGAAAAAAAGCAACAACGGTTAACGCAGAAATGTTCGCTTTATTACTATTGTGACTTACAACAAGTACACCAACCGTCTGTGCTTCTATCTCGCAAGGTGACCTTTTATACGAGCGACCAGGATACAACCTTTTACGATACGGTATTTCTTGTCTGTAAAATGACCAACTGCTTATAAACCATAAACTGAATATCAGGCCTTCCTTAGGGGTTAGGGGAGAGGACCCCCCACCCCCTGAACTTGGTCTATAATTTTACGACTGATTCCTTATCGTCTCGCTCCAAGTTGCGTAATGAGATGTCCGTTATATACATTTCTTTAAAAACGTAGAAAAGACGCCAGAAGGCATTTCATGATGGAGAAAAACAGGCTTTACTTTCCGTATAACTCGGTCCAAATGAAACCTTTTAACTCCTCCACCTCCTTTGTCCTGGAGCTCCCGATCCCCGCCAAAATCATTAAACGTTTACCGCAATTGGCAAACTCTTCCTTGGCTTAAACTGTTGAGAGCCGACTGACGAGAGATTAAACTGACGCTCTGTTCGACTGTCTAAAGCTACATGATCATATCGACTAGCTTATACTCTCACTCAGGTTTGCACAAAACATGCTCTAATTTCACAAAAATCATTCATGAAGATTGACCTTCCTCAACCTGTGACCAGAAAACTCAATGACTCATGCCCTTGCTTGAATTTGCCTAAATAACACATTCCTCCGGTACAACCTTTCGTAGCGACTATAACGCAACAGTCCAGTTTTCCGAATAGAGATCCAGAATTAACGCAAAATACAAGCAATTTCTGCGAGTCTTCCTTAGGCTTGCGGTAAGCTTTCCCTAAAATTTTGCTAAACAAAGAATATCTTCTTAACAAAATTTGTGCAGGATTTCAATAGAGACACAACACTGAGAGTATCACGTACAAGCAAAATTAATCACTTACTCAAGAGCAAAAACGAGTAGGGATTATCCACGCATGGCGAGATTTTGACGCAGAATAACATACTGTCACGTTACCTGTTCTCAAGTTCACCTGTTTATACCTTATTAAAACTTGCTGCAATCCACTTTTTTCTCATTTGTACCATTAAGAGAGCTCAAAACTTACTCTAGAGACGTCTTGCGTGAGCCGCTCGCGGCACCCCCTGATCCCTCACTCGAACTATTAAGTTTCTCCACAGGAGTCAACTCTACACCAGAATCCGACGGAGTTCTTTTCTTCTCATCAATAATGAGCCCATCTGAGGATGAACGCTTGTGTTTTGATGTAACAGGACTGCTGGCGGGGCGAGGAAACACTTTGGATAAGTTCAAAGAAGAACCTTTATCTGAATCACCAGTTCCCGGCGACTCAGAACCCACATTCTGTAAAGAAAGGCAAAAAATGCGCTGTCATCCTCTCAATACACAGTGCCGCATGCAATAAATTCCTGTCGGTTTTTGTTGAATTTTTGAGAGTCTCGAGGATCTTTTAATGAACCAGATAAAAGAGAAGCGCAGGCTTGAATTGAGGCGATGTTTATCATCAAGCAAAGATTTTATTTCCCTTACATGACGTAAATATGCGAGATTAAATTACTGCTGCACTTTCAAGATACTGAGCTGAGATATACTCACGAAAAAGCCAAACCACCCTCCAATCACAATTACGAACGATGTTTTTTTTATACGTGAACGAAAAATTTGAACGTCCATTGAATCAGAAGCCGCATCAGTGCAAGACTGCGACCAATGGATCATGGACTCTATAAGTAACCTAACGTTAGTAACATCTCCTTAGGAGGAGGATATACAATACGTTGCCTAACGGATAGGTGGTGACGGTGGTGAGAATTGGCAAATTTATCAGCCAGAGGATGTTATTTAACAATTATTCTTTGAGCCCGAATGGGCTCTGAGTCAATAGCCCATGAGGCCGACGGCTGAATGGGCTATTGACTCAGAGGCCATGAGGGCGAGAGGAATAATTGTTTTAGTAAAATCCAACTAGTTAGTCAAAAATATTGAGACAAAACAACTTAAAGTAAGACTTTCATCCTTTTTGCCGCCAAAAATCCGGCGCTTTTCGCTACTGGTGGGCTATAACATATAGCCTAGTAGTAGCTCAACCAATCAGAACGCAGCATTGATAATAGACAACTAGTTGGATTTTACTAAATTGATATATCCCTGAATTCTCTTATTTAACATTCAATAAAATGCATAGCAGTCACAAAGGAGAATTACTAACCAGATCTTAGGAGTAAAAGGGTCAAGTAAGATATGAGAGGTAATGCAGTGAGAGTAGATGTCAATCTTTGATACTTTGGTATATATTTGGATTTGCCCCAACGAAAGCCCGCTTTATTCGCAACCCCAAATTAAAATAAACAGAGCAGAGGAAAATATAAAATAAATCAAAAGAAGTACCTTGTCTTGTATTTTCTCAAGATCTGGCTCCGATTTAATCGATACTGAACTTGACCGTACACTGAGGGGCACTTCATTGTCTACTGCTGTGTTAATAGCTACGCCTCCTACAATTCTCGTCTCCGATTTAGATTTCCTGCTTTGCTTGAACCTCTCGACTTTAGCCGCAAGCTTAGACGCAGAACTCTTGGAGTTCTTTTCGCTGTCTGATACAAGCTCAGCTGTGGATTTGACTGTGGATTTGGAACTGTCTCTCTCCTGGCCTAAAAGAATTTTAAAAAGGGCGTTTTAGTGAATTCTTTATCTAAGCGGTTAGGAGGAGTGACCATTACGAATTCAACAATACAGTACTGTTTATTAAATAAAAGAGAGAAAAAAAAGGCTCACAGGAATCAACAGTTCGCAAACTTTCATCAAACATTCGACACTACAATGTTTCTGGAACTCTCTTCGCGGTGTTTAACATGAAATATATGTATCTTGTGTTCGACAGGTTACATAAGAACACATAATTCTAACAAAAGTGTTAACTACACAACAAAACGATCACCAAGGAAATGGGGCAGAAGGCAGGCAGCGGTCCCGGCCGGCCAGCTCTCCGTGACTACTTACCATTGTCTGTTTCCTCAGTTTCACTGTCAGCCTCTTCACTATCGCTATCGTCATTTGAATCCTGCTGATCCGTGTTACCAGCTATAATCCCTTCTTTTAACTCATTCTTTAACCACGTCGGAGCCTACAGGAAAAAAAAGACCAGGGTGCAAAGAAAATCATTTTTACAGCTTGCCATTCGGGCAAGCTGAAGCTAGCATTTACTAGCCCAGATGTCATTTCAACTAGCCCAAAAAACTTTTTGACTTTCAGAATTGATTTCATAGTTCTTCTGTTATTCAAATTCCTCAAAAAACATCACTTGCCCGTCGGGCAAGTTAAAAACAGAATACACTAGCCCGATAGGAAAATCCACTAGCCCCGGACTATCGGACACTACTTTCTTTGCACGCTGAAGACACTCACAACTTTTAGTATAACCTGTCCCCCACCTCGCTCAAAAAAACTCAGGATTTCAAACTATGTTTTGCCTGCATTACAAAACTCTTTTCGTAGAGGAGGTATGTATTTATTTTTGATTCCTACCTCTCCTAAGGTGGTTTCCAACTCGGAGGAGCTCGATCCCATGGAGGAGTCCAACGCAGGCGCCCGCGGACCTCCAATCGTACTGTAAGGAACAAACAAAATTGTCTTGTTAACTCAGCATCATTTTATTACGTTCAGTGTAAAATCCGAAAATAGAGCTCTAGTAGAATCTGCATTACTTTGATTTATTTCTGAGCATTAGTCTCGTACGAAGCGGTTGTTTTTGTCCAGGTCACTTCTTCGAAAAGTGCGTGAAAAAACTGATTACAACTCTTAGAGTCTGCTAGAAAGAAAGGGTGCGGGATCATTCAGCTTTGAAGCAGCACTTGCAACTCTGATAAGGACTGAACTTTTGAAGGGGATTCGGCTTGAACATGGATTCCGCATAAGGCTGGTTTTCGCTTGCGACGGAGTTGGGAGTCGTAATATGACCTTGCATTGAAAATCAAAAATCAAAGTCGTCAGCGGATTTATGAGCGCGACGGAAGAATCAGAACGTTTCCATTTTCTTTCTACCCCGCGTAGGAATACCTCGCAGTTATGATCTAGTGAGAACCAGATGGTAGTAGACGGAAGCAGAAGGATAAACCAATCACAAAGCTTAATCTCCTGCTTTGTAATTGGTTTAGTTCTACCGCTTCTGATTGTGACTGCGACAGCCTTGTTTTCACTAGATCGTGGGCGACGTAGTCGTAAGAGGAATCAAACGCTGTTTTAACTAGATTACAACACCCTGCCCTTCTTTTTAAACACTGACTCTAATTCCGTCGCTAGTAAAAGCCAGCCTTAGAGTGGTTTATTGATGTTTCAATTAACTTGGATTTTGTTTAGTCTTACTCTGTGGTTGGCAAAAAACATTTCCGCCACTCATTCACTCAAACAGTAATGAGACCAAAACCAAGCGTAACTTGCGCTTTCCCTCGCCTGCACCTACTACTGTTCTGAACTGATTAGATATCGATTGTACCGTTAGGGCTGACATAATCGGTTGCTTTGCTTTCAAGTAAAGAAGCTTTTTGTGTCTAAGAAAATTACTTTTCAAGACTGTTTGGTTTTGCGTTTCTATAAACCTCTGGAACTTGCTTAAAGTCTCACACCAAATCTCAATATTTTCCCGCGCTTCAAGGCAGCCTCAATGCGTAGAGATCTGATTGGATGATTGAATCACCGACCTCCTCTGTGATTGGCTACAACTATCATACGAAGGACACCTACCCGTCAGAAAGCACAGTTTGCTTGGACAGCCTTCTCTCACTGGCTTTTTTCTGCGATCTTTTCTTAGACCGTCTTCTGATAGGAGCCGGTGCTGTGGTTTCTATTTGTACGAACACGTTCACGCCATAACCATTGACATCAAGCAGGTAAACAGGAAATTCTCGGTCACTATCAGCTCCATACATACTGTAGGAATCCCAGTGAAAAAGGCGAGTAGGAGAAGAGACAGTTTCATTGTCACTGATTCGTAGAAACCCTACATACGACTGATCATTCATTTGCCCTCGGCGAGAACTCATTCTGATGTAATTAACTGACGTATTTTCCTTTGATCCGCAGTCGCTCCGTTCCGCGTCGGAGAAAACACTGAAAAGAGAACGGAGTTTACTAGTTAAACAACCACTAACTTCCAGTCATAACATCATTTATGTTAGAAGGATACCTAGATCATGTTTTCATCTTATTTCCTGAGGGAGATTCTTGTCCTCCCGTTCAGAAACTACACTCCCATTAGCCTTCGTAGCAGGCGCTTGGAAGTAGTGGGCGCAAGAAAGATCGCACGCCCGTTTTTTCTTGCGCCCACTACTTCCAAGCGCCCGCTACGCAGGCTACACTCCCACATCACATCAGTTTTCACTTAGATACAATCAGAGACAAAACAAACAATCTAGACCCTCTCTCCCTCCCCAAACCAAAATTGGCCAGTTTGGTAATTCCCACATGGAGCACGAGTGACGGCACAACATCATTTAAGCCGGGTGGGGAAGGGAAGGCTTGCTTTTTCCTTTTAGAAGTGTATAGTGTTGGAAGAAAGTGCGAAATGCCCGTTGACCTCACGAAAATGTTCCACAAATTCTGTCGCCGATAGTAGCAAAGAAATAGAGGGGGGGGGGGGGGGTGGGTATGCAGTATGCAGGGAAAGTTTAATGCGTACTCACCCATCCGCACTGTTACTTCCTACTAGTTCCGGTTGTGACACACCTTCCTGTACCCCATCCTTTCTTTTCTTGTAAGACTGAGGCATTGAGAATCCCTCCTGCATTCCATCTTTCCTGCCACGTTCAAACCTGGTGGAACTACTGGAGAGTTCTAGAATGCCATCTCGGCGCTTCTTGGCATCTTTTGGAAGAGAGGTCTGGCTTCCGGAGTTGTGATCGCTTTTACTCCTGTAAAATTCAAGAAAAAAATTCCTAAATCTTTCAGTTCTCCTTGGTTTTCTATCTAGCATTACATTGAGTTAAAATTAAATGCTCTTTTGCTTTCTTTCCACAAAAACACTGTCGAGAGAAGGCTTAAAAACATCGATGATCATCGTAGTTAAAGACGAAACTTTTCCAGCTGCGAAAAGAAAGCCTGGAATCGAACCCTGACTTCTGCAATACCGGTGCAGTACTCCCACCACCTGAGCTGTCCAGCTAACTAGGAGTTCGTCAGTCAGAGACTAGGCTTTGTTTTCAACTGAATTTTTTTGGTGTGCATTGCAGTCGAAACTATAGTACTAATCCTCATACCCCGTGCGTTTACAAACAGCCACTAGGGCTCATCAAGGAGGAGGAGCTCGAGGTCATCCCTATAGATATAAGATACGTTTATCACAGTGTGGTCCAAAGAAAATGAAGTAGAGTACTACATTTTGACCACATGAGGGAAGGGAATGGCTCTTGAGATTCTTTTCAAGAACTTAGCTAAGAACACCCCAAAGGAGGCTTGTGTTGCGGTCGGTCGGCCTCCTTACCCTGGGGACAGCTCCACACTATCAGCACTACCAATACTCATGCTTCCACTTGGATTTCTCCTGTGTCTTTTGTTGTTACCACTTTCAGTATCTGTCTTGTCTCCGCTTTCACTCTGGGGACGTCGGCTATCTGTGGGTCTCGCCCCCCAGAAAAACAGATCATTTTCATTTGTTCCAGCTACTGTGAAACCATTTCCGCAGAAAACCACCTACAGAAAAAAAGAATTCAGTGAGCTAGTAAGCCTGTGGGATACGTTTAACAAGTAGTTTATTAAGTAAATGCACAAATAACCGCTGATTGGCTGGCTCATTGAAAGCTTTAGCGCTAGGGTTCTAAGATTCTTGGCCGGAACAACACTCAGAACTAAAAAAACTGACGAAGGTGCTACTTTTGTTCCACGGTTAGTTCTGAGGTCGTCTAGTAAGAACGAAAAACCAAGGCCGCGTCTCACAACACTTTCACTATCTGTCTACCACAGGACGTAACTGAACCACTTTTTATGTACATCTACATATACTACATATCATACATATACATATACATACACACATCTACATATACTAGTGACGTAATTATCTCAAGCTACCATGGGTCAAAGGAGTGAGTAGGGAGGGGAGGGAAGGGAGTGAAGAGAGGGCACCTGACATGTTCCACCTATCCATCCCCTACGGGCTAATCTGTGCCTAGTCAAGTTGGTAAAAAATAAAATAAATAAATTGGCCTACATACAGTTTTATAAATGTGTTTGGCATGATATGTAGGAGCATGTGCTGTATTTGTTACATCCTTCTTAAGTTTCCTTCTCGTAGTAGCCACCGCGTGCGGTGCGTATTTTAGCGCGAAATTTTTGTATTTGTGTAAAGTTGGTGTCCTAGAAGCCCGGGATAACTTTTTTGGTAGCTGACATGTCTCATGGGAACAAACGGTCATTCCCGAGGTAAATAGACGCTATTCCGCGGAAAAAGGCTCTTACTAACCGCAAAATAATATTGTTGTCTTACCATAGTGGTCTTGTCTTCTAACGCTTTGACAATTGCAGGAACATCACGTGGTTTACAGTTACCACAAGCCAGTTGTCCGAGTGAGTTATCACCAAATGTGTAGACCAGTCCTGGCTCTACAATCACCGCACTGTGATATGGACCCAGCGATACGTCTAATACACGATGCTTGGATAACACTTTGACAGCTGTTGGAACGTTTTTACCGTCGACTTGAACCTAAGGTGAAAGGTCAAGGTCACGACGCTATATCAGGTGATCATTTCCTATAACTCTCGCCGGGCCAAGCTGCTTGTAACCTGTTCCAGGTGCTCAGATTGTGAAGAGCGGAGAGAACGGGGCGTAATTGTGGTCGTTTTGCGTGAAAGTCGATTCCCCCGAAGTTGCTTCGCCCGGAACTAAGTCGATTCGCCCAATGACAAGCAACACTCTACAACACGGCTTATCAGAGATGCTTTGGATTCTTCCACCCCCTCTTTCCACCGTCCCCACAATCTGAACGACTGGAAGCCTTCTTAAATTCAACCTTGATTAACTGTAAACAGTCATATGAGTTGTTAAAGCCCTGGATTGGCGCTTGACGCCCATCAAACAACTCAGCCCCATTTCATCATTCATAACGTCAACTAAAACTTCCATAAAATCCTTTATCGAGTGAATTATTGTCAATGTCAACAACCACAATTAAAATTAACCTCTTTTAGTCACAGTGATCCAAACAGGTACACAATAAAAATGACGTCAGTGAATGAATATGTACCTTATTTTTAAAAGGTTTGAAGCCAAGAGTCATTTCATAAATTTAGATGGAATATGATATTGCGGATGAGTGTATTGCTGAAGAGTGAGTGTAGTCCTCCTATTCAGGTCTCAAGCGGAAGATGATATTCCACCTATTTATTAATGTACCTTATTCAGCAAATTTTTCATCTGCATCAAAAATCCCTGCCGGTTGTTCAGCCCAAGCTTGTTGTTTGCATTGCTGTATAATTCAAAAAGAAGAAGAAAAATGGCATTACTTTTTGGAAACTTTCAGGGTAAAACAAAACATAGGTTCATTCTTGAGTAAAATTAAATAAATTTACCTGCCACATGCAAGCAGCGCCCCTGAATCAGTGATAAACATGGTGCCATCATATCCACACTTGACTTGTTTTATGGACACAGTCTCGTCAATAGCAGTCACCTCTGTGGGGACACATCTAATACACAACAACACTGATCAGTTTTAAAACATCTGATCTCTTATCTCACCAAAATAAATCTAGTGGGGGAGGGGGGGTCACTGTTGGGCATCAATTCTATACACTTCTCACTGTTGATTTGCCCTCGAACATTCTGTGACTGTTGTGGTCACTTTCATGGGCACAAAATTCTATCATAATTTGTTACACAAAAAGTTCTACAGTCGACTCTTTCTTAACGGACTACCCTATAAGACAGACACCTCTGTAAAGCGAACACCTGGAGTTGGTCCCTGTCTTTCTTTACCTCCTTTATTTGACTCTCTATAAGACCAACATATCTGAACACAGACACTCAATGCCCATCCCAAAGGTGTCCGTCTTAAAGGAAGTTGACTCTATAACATTACAGTCCCTCACGTCTCTAACATTAGCCAACTTTGGCTGCTTCACTCAGTGGCTAGCCACTGTAATGATGAAGATACATCCAGATTTGCATAAATGGTAAATTTTGCAGCTGCATTCAAATCTGGACATAAGTGGAATAACGAAGACCAGAATGTTACCTCTAAGACTAAATAAGTAAGCCTTTCTCTGCTGTCTGCATTTGACTTACCGGTTTTCTTCATCCCCCAATCCCAATCTGCCATCGCCACCGGAACCCCAAGAGAACACCACACCTTCACTGGTAACAACTGCGACATGGGCCGAACCACAGCTCACTGAAGTCACATCGAAACTTAACAATGCCTCAATCAACTTTGGCTTAGTTGAGTTGATCCAGTCGCCATGCCCCAGGCAGCCCAAGTCACCCAGGCCGCAGGTCATGACAATACCATTGTCTGTGACAAACACAGTGAAGTTATCTCCACAGCAAACACTGTAGACAAATCAAAACAAAACATCTGTTGAGTTACAGTCTTTTGGTTAAAATTGGACTGGAATCCCTTAATCAGTTAATCAAAATATCCCATTAATTCCTGGAAATTTTGCCGAAAGCAAAGTTTGAAGCAAGTAGAGCTGTTTCCTCACAATCCACCCAAAAAGAACCAAAACTAGAGAAAACATTGTTTACACGACAACGCTATCCTGGCTTTTTGTCTGAGATGTTATTACAGCTTTCAGGCATGCACGGAAGGCAAAATTCTGAGATTCATTTTTTCATTGGAATTTTCTGATCAACTTTACAAGAGGTTTAATTTTGGGTTTTCCTCTGGCCTGTTTTCAAGATAGAATTGTGCTAATTCAGGTACTGTTTGAAAGATCTCCACCCCCTGCAAAAGTTAGTTAAAGGTTATGTATTTCTTCTTTAACTCATGACATCACAAGTGGTACAATGGACGATAATCTCCAAGGCTGTTTAGGAGTAGTTTATCAAGCTAACCCTTTACATTATAGAAATGTCAGTTGAAAACATAAACCAGTTTCAAAAAATGAAACTGATTTGAAAATTGAACCACAACATCAACACCTTGCCTTTCACTGTAACAGCAAAAAGTACCAAAAGAACAGCTGCCTAGTTAGCTCAGTTGGGAGAGTACCAGTCTGCTGAACGGGAGGTTGCCGGTTCAAACCTCAGCCGGACAAACACTCAGGGTCTTTAAATAACTGAGAAGAAAGTGTTGCCTTTGTAAATGACATCTGCAATGGTTAGACTTTCTAGTCTTCTCAGATAAGGATGAAAAACAACCATAGGTCCCATCTCACAGCACTTTCACTGATTTGTTCTTGTGGGGTATAAAAGAACCCACATCACTATTAGAAAAGAGTAAGGCTCGTAGACCCCAGTGGTGTGGCCAACCCTCACAGGTTGTGGGATTGAGTAGGGATGGCACCTTGCATGGGACCTGAGTCCCGTTGATGCACACTCCCTCTGGGCATAGCTGGCCTGTGTCCAAAAAAGCTGGTAAAAAAAGAATATCACTCTGTGATGACAAATGAATAAATCCTACCTCAAAATAGTTTTAGACTTAAGTGCTTCAACTTGTGTTGGTTTGTCTCGTCTGTTGCTGTCACCATGACCAAGCTGACCACAACAGTTGCTACCCCATGTGTACACTACATGTTCCATTGTCACCATGGTAACATGGGAACTACCAACAGCAACCTTTCAAAAAAGAGATGTGGTGCACAAAATGTATTATCAACTATGTACAATAATGTTACTAATAGAAAAAAACCAAATCTTTTAAGACATTACTGACAGTCCATTGGAATATAAACTGTAACGAACATGAAAGTAATTACTTAAAAGAACACTAGGAGTTGTTTGAAACAATGACATACATGGGCTAGAGGTTAATGAGAGCATTTTACTGGCAGATAAACAAACACGTTGGCTGTGGAATGAACAAGGAATTCAAGAGTACAGCACAAGGTGTGACCAAGTACTGTATGAAGAATTTCCAGTTCATTCTATGCCCATCAAGTGCATTATTTTATTTGCTAGTAAAGCACCGACAAGAAGTCTCCAACCCTCTTAATAATCGATCTGACCGCTCTGCATCACAAAACTAGCAAGGATTTTTAAAAGAACAATGGCAATAAGAGCAAAAAGTACATGTAAAAAACATATTTTTTCCTAATAATGGCATCTACAAGCAAGTATCATACAAATATAGGTAAATATAGGGTAAAATGAAGTTCAAATAACGCAGCACTTCCAGAAATCCATACAGAGCATGAAGTTTGAATAGTTGCAGTAGTACCTTCATTCTTACCTCTCTAAGCTGTCCCTTTGCAGGTATCTCAATAGGGCACATGTTAGTGTAAAGCAGGTCCAGGTAATACAAAAGTGTCCTAAAAATGAGAACATACACAGAAATTAATAATAATAAAGTAAAAAATACAGGTGCCATTACTAGCATTCTCTACACTTAATTTTTTGTAGCATTAGCCCAACATGAAGACAGGATGAATATTTAACACCAACATGGGCCCACTATATTTCCAAGATTGTTAACATACTGATCTTCTATCATATCCCAAATTCTTGCTCTTATTCAACAGAACAGTTTTGGTTCATATTTTTGACAGTATGATGTCGAAAACCAGCATTAGTTTAATTAGTATATATTTGTCTGCAATTTTTGAAGAAGATCTCCTGACTGAGTTATACCTTCTCTTTGGTTTGTTACTATGATCAATGGAACTACCAAGTTCATCTTCACTGGTGTCTTCAAACCTTTTCATTAGCTAAAAAAAGTACAAACAGTATTACTAAGTGTTACCAACAAAATAACAATAAATAATAATAAACTTATATTATAAACTTTCAGAGTGTTTCACAAACACACAGATTATTTCATAAATAACATACCTTTGGGAGTCTTTCATTCAACAAATCATCTATTTCTGGTCTCAGATCAGGGTCGTTCTGTAGTATATCCCCAACCTAAAACAATACAAATGTCTCAACCATAACGCATTTTATACTTAACATTCATTAAGTTGAGCAAAATGCACGTAATATTATTTCGTTTTAGACTTTGAGACCTAAAAAAACATTCAGTCAGAAAGTCCTCATTTATTGTGACTTGGAAATAATAAAAAGAAAACTTTAATGCCTAATTATTGTCCTTTGTCCTTTTCCCGTGTACTACAAAAAAGGAAAATTAAAACAAGGAGAAAATATAAGCAGAAAATGGTGGTTTTGCTCTAAAGCCTGTTTTTTGACAAAATTGTCCATAAAACAAGTGTAAACATCATGCACATACTTATGTCTAAATTTTATGTTTCTTTGGAGGTCAGAAGTTTGAAACTCACAGAATTGAGAATGATCAAGTCGCACTCTCTCAGTTCAAACCAAAAATAGACAACTCTTGTTTCTATTGTCTATTTGCTTTTTTAGTTAGGTTACACAATTCAACACCTGAAATCATTGCCTACTCTCTCTTCTTGTCACTGCATCAGTCAACAGATAAAAACTCTCAGCATATCAACAAGTCAGATGAAAATGAGCTGCTTAGTTATGCATGCACCAATGATGATTTTTTGAACTAACCAAAACTCTAAATTCCGGACTGTAGTTTCCTCTGATTGGCGCAAACTGACCCTGAAACACAGAAACATGTCATACTATTTTTTAGCACATGTTGATGAATTTATAAGCTAGATGTACAATCTTGAGAATTTCACAAGATCAGGGTTTTCTTGTACCTTCATAATTTTGTTGACCAACGCTGGAAGGTTAGAGCCTTCAAATGTTTTCTGTCTGCTGGCCATTTCATAAAGAATACAACCCAATGCCCACATATCACTTTTATGATTGTACTCTTTACCTTCACACTGAAAGTAAAAGACACATACATATAATAAATCAGGGCGTTACCAATCGATGAAACCGATGATCGGAAAATCAATCGATCAATCGATGACAATCAATGCCTTGTTAGTTAATTGGCATCGATTGGCATCGGCCAATCGATGACCAATCGATAATCACACAAAAGTGGTCGCAACTCATCGATTGTCATCGATTGGCGTTAAAAAAATCCTCGGTATCCCACACGTTCCAGCCTGTACGTATACACACTCGCAGTACACACAAATGTTTGACATTTGAATTCGTTCACCGGATTGTTTGTATGCTGTTGCATGGTTTCAAAAATCAACAACAGAAACACGCTTTGAAACAGTGTTTTGAAGAAACGCAAGGCAACAACACACCTTTTCGCTTGGCTGTTCCTTTCGCTGTCCTTTATACTGTTGATATCTGGTTGGTATGAATTTTTAGGAATTTTATATTTCCACTATTTCCTATTTTTCCAACAGGTCCTGTCCACACGCCGTGCATGATGAAATTATTATTATCTGATTTATCCGTGTAAAATTTCTGAGAATAATTAAGTGTAGTGTTATGTGTTTAAAGATATCTAGACGAACTGCGAGAATGCTGACATCTTTCCCTGCCGTCTCTTAGTCTGGCAATGGAGAGACACCTGGGGACGAGTCAGCTCTGAATGGTGGGTGATGTAATTATACTGAACTGTAATAAAATAAACCAGAAACAACGAGGATAGGCTTCAGCAATCACTTTATTACTTGTTTGTCAGAACAAAGGTGCACAAAGTAAAGAGGGCAAAAAATGAATATAGTTCACTGCAGGCTTAATTGTCCTGGCGTATATTGGTTATTCTTTGCCATTCGGCGACGGTTCTGAAACCAATTGTCTACCTATAGAATATAGCAGAATTGACCTGCTCAGGGCGTACATGGCAAACTCCCTTTACGTTTACGTTATTTATACACTGATTTTAATTCAGGCAACTCTGGTTTTCGAAGAAATAATTTGTTTCTTTTCCTCGTTCATTGCGTTATTGATGATGCTATTGACTTGTTCTATGTTTGTTCTACATTCCTTTTGTGGTGACCAGTATCCTATAGACATGTTTTGTGCTGCCTGTCGCTAGTGCAACTGATGCGCGAGCCTTCTAGCCACCAGACCCTTTTGGGGACCTTCTTTTCAAGGCATTTAAACTGCCATTTTTATGTTACAGTTCAATATACAGTTTGAAAGGCAAATCATAACTAATGTTAGTGTTTTAAGATGATTTTTAATGTTTTTAATATGACGCCAGCATTACATTGGATGGTATTCAATTTTAAAGCGACGACCATTAATCTTCTTTGATCACAGTTTCATCACAATTCATCAATTTGATGCCTAATTGAAAATTGATATTGTCATAAAATCGTATGCCCATGTTCTCCACGATGTATCAATCACCGTTGTGAAAAAAATTAAAGTTTTATCGCAGTTTTCATCATTAAAATGCATAAAGAGACCGTGTTTTTGGAAATCTTGACTGAAAATAAAACGTATAAAAAATGAAAACCAATCGATGACAATTGACTGATCGATTGGCATTGATAATCGATAAGAATTGATAATTGATGAAATCGATAATCACATAAAACCCGAGCATAGATTGTCCATCGATTATCGATATCAATCGATTAATTGGCATCGATTGTCATTGATTGATCGATTGATTTTTCGATCATCGGTTTCATCGATTAGTAACGCCCTGAATAAATTAACTAAAAAGAGAATTAATAATAATTATCATGTTCATTTTTGTCCAGGGCTGTCAAAAAATTTTAAAGTAGCAGGCTGATAATGAATAGTAGGCGGCTTTAGAGACTCGCACAAAAGCACAAGTTCTTAAGGGCTGAGGCACCTAGGGAAAAATAGAATCTCGGAAATGGCGTTTCCAGAGGTTTTCAAGAGGTATTTTCCACCACTGACGCCATGTTGTTTTGTCAGAATACAGGCAAGACTGGGAACAATGCCGTTGAAATGTCCCAGGCATTCCAAGACATTGCACGGTTTGAACGTTTTACAGATCTAAACCTGTTAGCATATGCGTTCAATGTCATACACAACTGGGAAATGGATGCTTTACAATTTTATTCGATGGTGCTTTTTTTTTGTCAGCACTTATGGTAGAAGGAGATAAAGAGGGCTAACTAGCTGGAAGTTTTGGCCGGCTACCGGCCCTTATCGACAACCCTGTTGGTCCTTTGTTTCATTGGCAGCTCATGAGACAAAGATGGTCCAAGACCTTAACGAAGTTGGTCAATTTTTATTGGTGCTTTCAGTAAACTAAATTAACAGCAGCATTCACAGAAATGTTTGTGGTTGTGAACAGACTTTCATTCCCTGTGACTCCTGAGACATGGATAAAGATTGTGAAAGCATTCCTTATAAAAGGGCTATCAAAATGGCTATTTGCATAGGTAAACCTCTTCATCACCCTTTTATGCTTGCTTAGTATTTTTTAATTCCGATTTGTAAGAAAAGTACATGTAGATGTTTGGTGCACCACTATTAATGGTACACAGTTACTAATAAAATTGAAGCTAAAATAACTCCAGACCAATCTATAAGTCCCACATATATGCTTTGAAACACATGCAGTAAACTGTTTCTGAGTGAAGGCTCTAGAAATATCAACCACCAGCTGCATTGTATTTTACAGATATGGACTTTCTGTGTATTTTTTAGGGCTTGAAAAATCTTGAATTTGGCTTTACCATGGTGGTTGTGGCCCTACGTAAACATGTGTGAATCCTACAAAATAACCTACCATCTCTGGTGAGATATAGTAAGGTGTTCCTAGCACAGTGTTTGCTTTAGAACCTTCTAGCTGTTTGCTGATACCAAAGTCACCAAGCTTGACCACACCCTCCTTTGTTAAAAAAATGTTGGCAGTCTTCAAATCCCTGGGAGAAGGTAATAACTATTAATATTGGAAGATTCCAGGTTAAATCCAGGACATTTCCACAAAATCTTCTTTTTTTGTTTTGATATAGTAATATTAACTAGGGGTAATGCAAAAAATTTTATACTGCTAATTTACCTGTGTAAAATGTTGTTTCCATGAATGTATCTTAACGCTGAGAGCATCTGTTGGAAAATTATTAAGATCTCTCTTTCCTCCATGTCCTTCTCTAGCCTTGACAGGTATTGAGCAAGAGTTCTGCAATACAAACAATTTTATTCAACGGTCAGTAGCTCCAAATGAGCAGGAAATTATAAATCTTATTATTTAGCACGAAAAAGTTTGGCATTTTTAAAACAAATCAATAGTAGATAAATAGCCATACATGTAACACAATTTCTGTAATCTGACTGGCTATAACATACATTGTATTCACTATCTACAGCATAATAAATAGTAACGAGTTGGCATTAACAAAAAACAAAAGCAAGTTCTTCAACAAATTGTTTTTGCAGTGTTTCTCAAAAAAAGATTAATTAATTAATTTATTGAAATGAAGCTTGCCCAGAAAATAAACTGAAAAAGGTGTATAAAAGGAACACTATTAATGGCAAAAAAAATTAATTCTTTGTTTGTGCAAACAAATGATGTCTTCCTGAATTCAAGTTGATTATTTTCATCACAACATAGTACAGAATCAAAGGAAGTATGCCGGTTGGTTTTTGCTAAACACTAATTTTATTAGACTACTTGCATAATTTTCTAACATTAAGACATGTACAGTATACTAAGTTTGTATTGAGCTGCAGTGGTCTCATATTTTCTATCCGCTGAGTTTGTAACTCCCCCTATTACAGAGTATAAACTGTAAAAAAATACTTGTCGTGGTCAAACTATTCTACAGTTGTGATAATTATTGTCTAAAAATGTCTCAAAATGCATTCAAATGATCCTCTAAAGACAATGAGGTACAATATAAAGAGGACTGAAACAATCACAATTGCCAGGACAGAGGTAACCAAGGCAACCCGAGGTGGGTACAACGTACATGTATGATGGACTCGACTCACCCTCCATCAGCATATTCCATTTCAATCATCAAAGTGCCATCCACCTCAAAACTGTCATAGTAGCTGATGATATTTGGATGCAAACTTAGCTTTGAGAGAACCTTGGCCTGAAAAAATCAAAAGTGAAATCCACAAAATAAAATCACCAGTGTATTCCATGGCAAAAACAAAGAAAATTAACTAGATGGGGAAAGGTCAGTTTAAGTTAGCTGCAGGATCTCTGAGTTATCATGGGCAGAATTACAAACAAATGTACAGTACCTTTGTAGCAATTTCATGGAAAATCAATAATTTTTTTGTAATGGAACTTTTCCAAGTTAGTGCGAGATTCAAGTGATCAAGGGTTTGAATTACCAGTAATTGAATCAACTGTATATAATAAGAGCAACAGTTGCAAAGACAGACCTCATTCATGGCCATTTGCCGCTCAGTTGCTGTCAAATCATGAAGAGAAATCTCCTTAAGAATAACAAGTGAGTCATCATCCTTTTTCCTGTAGAGAACAGCTGCACCATATGCACCTAAAGTAAAAAAAAAACATGCAGCCAATATGAGAATATTATCATGGCAAATGTTATTCTCACCAAAAAACAAGAGTCCCAGTCATGAGAAGGTTCCATGACAAAAACTAAAGAGTCCTGTAAAAGGAGCTTGAGACCCCTCATATTTCATTCAAATAGGAGAGATGACAAATCTCCTTAAACAACAGCCATTCAAGTTACACTTTGTTTATTTAACCATGTCCCTACAGTTGAGACCTCTATGAGGGCTTTTTAGAGGACTTACAGAGGAATCTAAGGATCTGTTATATAACAAAGTCTAACTTAGGCTGCGGTTCAAGAAATCATTGGACCTCCAGATCTCCTTCCTAGTGGGTTAATTTAAGAAAATAAATGCTTTCCCAGTCTAAACTATATGCTTTATTGAAATTGCTCACGACAAATGGTGTTCAGATAAAAGCGTTGAACAAACTGAAAATGGATTAGAACGCAGTTTTGTTAGACACGGGCTAGACTCTGTTTAAATAAGTGGCCCTACGAGTTTTGTTCAACTACTTCATAATATTTTAGTTTGGTTATACACCAGAGCCTCCTACACCAAAATTTTGCACAGAGGTACTGGCATATAGCTGTTACATTTAACAGTTAAAATACCTTTTCCAACAGTTCTGATCTTTTCAAAGTTGTTAATATTTGGCTGTGGAACGCCTGACCATCCCCGCATCTTCTCCTGCTTAAAGTAAAGTTCACCTGGGTGAAAGCTGTCACATAAAAAAAGAAAATAAAAAAAAAAATGACTTATTGTTCTCATGGGAACAAAATATTTCTTTGAAGCTTTTCTTCTTCATTTGCCTCAGAGAAAAGACTTTTATGAACCAAACAGACAAAACTGTATGAGCTTACAGAAGTTAAAGTGCTCTACAATTTTCAGTTGGGAAAACATGCACTCTCTGCAAAAAAATTGTCACAGAATTTTCCTGTTATATTTCAGTTTTCAGATCATATTTTTATTCAATTTTTATATAAACATTATAATTATAATTATGCTAATAACAGGCCACTTGTCATGAGGTTTGAATTATACAGAGTAACATAATTTTGTTTGTTTGTTTGTTTGCTTTTAAATGTCTGCTTCTTTATAACCACAGCTTGCATCTTACCTGGACTCATCACCTCTGCTTCTTATATCGGTTCCCATGATTTCTTTTGTCATGCCAACAGGGACCTAAAAAAGTGTCCAAGTAACACAAAATATAACTCTATTGGTAGGGTATACGCATCTACTCTCAGACTACAACACTGTTAACACCAGAGTTATTTTTTGAAGTAATAAGCTTAGACCTTTCATTTCTCCCCTTGCAAAACAAGTATGTTTAAGGTGGCATGACAGCTAAAACTCCTCTGATTTTTGTCCACTCACTTGTTCTCTTTATATTACTTACTTTTTAATGTTTGTAAGTGAATTTTTTTAAAAAAATGTCAAATTAATAAAAATATTGAGAGATAATTTTCAACAATTCAAGAAGGCAAATGAAAACACTTACATGTGTCAATTCTTCTAAAATTTGCAAAATTTCCAAAGCATCAGGGCTCTGAGTGAGTGGACAGGCAAGGAAATCTAACCTGGCTCCAGGAGAATCAACATCTAAACAGAGTTTTACAAGTTCAGTAAAGAAACTTTGAAGTTCATCCACCTCTTTGACAGCATGAAGCAAAACCACCTTTAAAAATAATATAATGAATTTTAGTTTAACTGAAAAATTAAAATGTTAGTTGCTCTACTATGACAATAATCATCTAACGCACTGTGCAATAATTATTAAAGACACCATACTCTTTTATTTGTTTCATTAGAGCATATTTAGCATTACTCCTTTGTCTTGGTTTACCATGAAATTCTGGTTGAGGATAGGCTGACATTCAGTAAATAAACAATAAGTAATAAAAGACTTTATTTTATGAGGGCCACACATAACAGTAACTAAACATTACTGATCAACTTGTGGCCGTCAGTGAGTTAAATTCACTCATAGAGACAGCATGCAAAGAAAGTCGTGTCCGATAGCCTGGGGCTAGAGGATTTTACTACCGGGCGTATTGAATTCTGTTCTTTACTTGTCCAACTGGCAGGTGCATTTTTTTAAGGAATTCTAATCAGACAAGAACTGTTATCAACCCTGCTCACCATCGGGCTAGTTAAAATGACTTTTGTTAGTACATGCTAACTGCAGCTTGCCTGAATGGTAAGCTGTACAACTGACTTTCTTTGCACCCTGAAAGAGCTCTTAGCTACATTCCTGACCACTGTAAGTCAAGTAGAGTCCTTGAGGGGGAAGAGGTCACTCCCATATACAAGCTAGAAAGGCATGTGCCACCCAAAAGGGTATGGGTTTTTAGGGTCTTGATCCATACATGTAAATAAGGTATTATCTGTGCTTTTGTGGGCAATTGTTCCTGGTATGATCCTTGGATACAGATAGGGTGCCTTACTGTGTTTGTCTCATCCTCAAATAGGGTCATACATACATACATACATGCATATAACCATACATACATACATGTTTTTTATTTGGAGTGTTATACAATAAAAAGTATATCAACTATTTCCAAAATTATAACTAAAATTACAAGCAACAAAAATCCTAACCATATGTGGCTAATGAGTTATTAGAGTATTTACTTTTTTGCTGTCTTTTCTTTTTTCAAAGCCTTCGAATACATGTTTTGCTATTAGTTTTTGTATTCTAGCATTTCCACTAGGGGGGTTTATTAGGAACATGAATATTTTGTTAGGTGACATTCTGCTTATTTTTACTCTATATTCTTTTACCAAATTATCAAGTAACAAACATCTTCTTTCCTGGTAAGCAGGGCATATATTTAGAAAATGGTATTCGTCCCCTATTTCTATTTTACAAATTGGGTAACTTCTTTCTTCAGGTTTCTTAAATGGTCTCAAATAACACCCTGTCTCTATGGCTAATTTGTGGTTGCTAAGACACAGTCTTGTTAGAGTTATTCTGTGTAACGTATTGGTGACCTGATGTCTACTAGCTAGGTAATCTTCACATTTATAATTGTCTGTTGTTTTGAATAACCGCTTGGTTCTCAATTTGTTGCTTTGGTTAGCATCTTTTCTAGTGTCGTTATTTATTTCACTTAGCCATCTTTGTATGTAGTTCGATATCCTTAAGTGGTTGCCTGATCATGTTTACAATTCCTGTCTTCGCATAGTGTGCTTTCATCCAAAATTCTCCTAACCCTATCTGTTCCAATAAGCTTTTGATTTTTTTGCTCCAGAAAGTGTTATTTTCATTCCATTTAATGTCATTGTTTGCTATTTAGGATAATTTGTTTACATTTTTGGTTAAGGTTAACAAGAACTTAAAGTTCCTACATTGGGCTTCAATTCTGATTGGAAACCTTCCTGTCTGAGCCCTGCATGCATTGCATATTATTGCAGTATTTATTATCTCCCAGCAACCATTTGATGTTTCAAGACCCTGGGCAGTCCCAACCTCCCCCCCCCCCCCCCACCCCCCACTCCCCTGTCTCAAGTACATTCTGATTGTGGATTCATTGACTGTATCAACAGTTATTGCCACCTTTTCCAACATCAAATGTGTACCTAAGCATTCTGTCTTCATTTACCAAGTGTTTCAATTTTTTCCAATAATTGATTCTGAAGGTTGCTGAATACCAGTCAATCAATAGTGACAATTTTACTCTGCTGTCAATAGTAACATGACGGCTTTTGTTGCTATGCATTTTTACCCTCCATAAATGACACAAAGGATTACAGAGATAAGGACCTCTCTTAATATTATATTGTACCTGCATTTGGGCAATTGCTCCTAAACTATGAGTGTCTCGCATACACACTATGACATAAGTGTCAAATTTAGAGTTAGATGTTTTTGAATTTGTATGAATTTCCATAATAATCTAGTTGCAGAAATTCATCCCAGAAAATTATTGTTCTCATTCTTTTTTATTATAAAAACACCCCAAATAACTAACATCTTTTCAAATTGCAATGCCATTTGGGGTTTGCAAAAGGCTTAACCACAAGTTGGCAGACAAGCTATCAATATAATATGAAATACACATCATTCCTGATCTGTAAAGTCAACACAACAATCTGCTAATCTCATTTACAAAGTTGGCACAAGATTTGCAGCTGTTTGCTACTTAAGTCAATTGGAATTTCAAAATAAGTCTGGAGTGTGGAAGATTTCTTTAGATCGAATTTCAGGTAATTAACACACGAATAAAGAGGCAAATCGAAAATTTTATTCCAGAACGCAAACGAATTTTTTTAAATTAGGATATTGCTACCTTTGACAGAGGTTAACCTTAGAAAACAACAGGATTTTGACATGTTAAGTACAAAACAGTTTATGAAAGTGAAACAAACGCGTTATTTAAGCTTACCTGATCATCGTGCGAACAAAGCACTGTATTACTTCCTTGCCCGTGAACTAGAAATGCGATGCTTTCAGCTTTTCGTCCATTTAGCTTTTGTTGAGCTTGGAGAAGGAGAGACTCCAGTGTTGTATTATCGTAAATGTAGGGTACAAACAAAACTGCTGAGCGAGCAGCAGAGTTAAGAACGGTAGAATGGCGCAATTTGGAGCTTACAAACACAACACGCCATGCTGGAGGAGACACAGCGCTGTTTGAGCGACTGTGGTTTGGAGTTGTAGTTTCTCTCGATTCAGACACCGTACCGCTGTCGACCGCTTCATTCTGATTTTCACCCTCACTTTGTGCATCCTTTGAACTTGAAGCCATTCCTTGCGTTACATCATTTATACTTTACGGTATTAACCAAAGGGCTCAAGAAGTTTTGGTGCAGTGTACATCTGTCGGCCCTCATGGCTGAAAGTGTCAAGCTCAAAGATGAATGAAAGACGACACGACAACCTCGATCGTCGTGAATGCCAAGAAATTTTTCCTCCTTGAACTACTTCCTCGTCCAGAAAAATTATAGTCTTATTTTTAAGCCATCCTCGTGGGTTGAAATTTGTTGTGAATGAACACTAATTTAGTAGAAAGTGTTCCACTCCAGATCCGGCGCCGGCCTAAAGATAGACAAGATGGCCGGAAACAGTCCGAGATCAATATAGAGAACGGATCGTCGACTCAATTCATCCAAAAATCCAAAAATCGTTGATTGTTTTAAGTTTCTCAGGTACTGAAATAAGCGAAAAGCTTGATAAACTATAAGTTGATGTACTGATGTATGACCCACATGCACCAAAACAAATCTTTTCGCTCCAAGACTACAAGTTCTTTGTAGTCGGAAATATTCGTCACATGCCGAAAATTGTCGTCAGAAGCTCGGAGATTCGCCCTCGGTGGCCCTGTAATTCATGGGGCTCCCTGGGGCGAGTGGGAGAATAATAGGCTGTTCATTGTTTTCAATTTTGTTTTTTGTTTTTGTTTTTGTTTTTTTTTCGGTCATAATTGCCGTATACCCTACCACTTGCAACAGCACAAGTTAATTTTTTTTCTGGATATCTCATCGAAACCAAGACTTGTTCATTTTTTTATAGACTCTTCTCAAAACCCCCGCGCGTTGTCCCCAGGGACCTCTCCGTTCTATTACAATGTTTACAATGAGGGTGAGAGAGACTCAGCTCGACTCAGCAGCAAACATACATTTTGGACAGTCTGTTACTGGTGCTATTCCTTTGTTTGTGAACGATTTTTTCAAATCAGCAATAACATAGAGTGGATTGTTGCATGAAAACTTCGATAAATGGATCGCATTTGCATGAATAGAGGCCTACTTAAACCTTTGTTTTAGGCGTGAACATAAAAAACCTGCAACTCCGCCTCGACATCGACCGCGGTTAAGATGTCTTCCATCGAACTCAAATCCAGGCGTTGCTAGGATGTTGTTGGAGTTTATGTCGCCTTTCATTAAGCTGCTGGAATTTGCGAAGTCGAAATCTTCGAGTTGTTGATCTGTTTGACATACCGTGATGCTTTCAGTACAAAGTTAAGCATACTCAAGGGATTAACTGGGATAAATAATTCAGGCTCTGTTATGGAAGTTTCACGCGATCACTTGTTCATCAAGCTTAACTTATTTTTATTAATTATCGGTAAGTAAGTTTTACATGTAGGATGGGAAAAGGGACACATTGATTTTTAGGGGAAGGGGATGAGCTTTTCTTGTTATTCTGTGCAAGGTTGCAGTTATGTTTCAGTCTCAGACTGTAAATTTTATCTTTTGGAGTGTCCATAGAATGAACACATGTACATCCCAGTGACAGTCACAGTAGATGTGCCATCCTGTGGAGAATATGAAAATATAGACACTTCAATTTGTTTCAATGACTTGCGTCAATGATTCTCATTGATGATGATGATGATGATGATGTTGATGATGACCACCACGCTGAAGATGATGATAGACTAGAATATTTTGGGGGAATGAGTCAATTTCAGTGATTCGCTGAATAGTTTTATTCAGAAAGTGTTGATTTGATTGTTACAAATGGTGCCAAAATTGATGAATTGACCTAATTTTTATTTATTTCAGCTATACTTCTTGACTGTTCACTTGTTGAAGGTAATGTGATAAGGAAAGGTAATTGAGTTACAGAGCAGGGACAGATCTAGGGGGAGGGTGCAGGGGGTGTGCACCCCCCCCCACCCCCCGAGATGACCTGCGGTTTTCTAATACAACTGGGATTCTGCAAAAAAATATAAACTATGTGGTTTATTGGTGTTGAAGTAGAGCAAGAGACGAGTGCACCCCCTCCTAACAAAAAACCTGGATCCGCCCCTGCAGAGGTAGGCTCAATTACCAGCTGCCCTTCGGAAAATGAGCCCGTGCTCCTCTTCTGAACAGTCTCTTCTCAGGGAGGAGCGGGGGGGAAATCAAGCCTATTACAGAAGGGGGTTAAAATACTGAAATTGTTTTTGTTTTATAAGTTCATGTCCTCTGTTAACTACAAACAAACAAATTTGATAAGCAATGGTTTGACCCCCTCTTCACTTTAAAATGTTCTCTACCAAGCCTGGTGAGAAATTGTCTTAGTGTCAAATAAAATTGATATTGTTCAATGGAGAAGAGAACAGTTTTAATAGGACAAATACTGGTAACTAGGAGCTTCAAAGTAAAAGCAAGTGGTGGCATTGAACCTTAGTGTCACTTTTAATTTTACTGCAGGGCTCAAAATTGCGACTGATATGGTCGCCAATTCGACTAACATTTTCTCCCTAGCGACCTAAAATTTCTGGTTTGGTTGCCACTTTGGCGACCAGGTATCTCTATGATTTAGATTTAAATTAAAAGATTAAAGTTTAAACAAACATTTCATCTTATCTTGCTTTGCTTTCATGACAAAAATGTGCCAAACCGCATAAACAAAGCCAGTTTACCCCCAAATTTATACCCACTTCTGACAATGATTTTTCAAATAATCAAATCTGTTGGATCGCGCCAAAGGACAGGGCTTCTGATAGGTCGCAAAAAAAAGTCAAATTTCGCGGATTTTCAGAGACAGATTCGCGGCAATTTTTGGGGCTAACTTTACCAAAAAAAAATTGGTAAAAAATGGCCAATTTCATGGGAATTTTCTGGGCAAATTTTGTTAGAAATCAATCAATTTTGCACTGATTTTATGAGCGTTTTTAACGTTTTTTTAACAGAGATAATCATTGGCAATTTTAACAACAAAGCACTCAAGGAATGAGCCAATGGCAAGGCTTTTAACATCATGACTAGTGCCCAGTTTTTCGGAACATAATTTACGCCTGGTAGTTTGGGATGTTGTTTGCTTGTTGTGGTGATAAATTTGCAAGTTTACGGCAATTAAACAGCCCCAGTAGCTGAGATAAGTTTCACATATGTTGTATTGACATTTGTTTGATAAGATTTCTTGCAAATGTCATGGTATTTTGCATGTTTTTGTGAATTTTGCAGGATTTCGCGGATTTACCTGAATTTCACGGCACTGTGACCGCCCTAAATATCAGAAGCCCTGATACTATGAGCTGCATCATTTACATTATACAAACTGGTGACTAAAAATTTGCATCTGGTGACTATATTTCTACAGCTGGTCACCAGACAAGCTGAGGGCTTTTTAATTTCGAGCCTTGTTACTGTGATAACTACAGCTGAACTCATTATGAAGGATAAGATAACAGAAATGGCACTTAAAGAATAATATTGTTTTAGTGAAACAAAGAGTTGGCAAAACCAGCAGGTCTAAAATACAGGTCACTTTCCACAGGTCAGAGTTCAGGTCATCATGCGACAGAGAAATGAACAGCGCCAAAAGTGTCTCCTCGCTTTGGCGATTTAGATTGAGGGGAAAAATTTTACGTTGTAATTTGTCAATGGAGCAGTGACTTTTAGTCTTGACCTGTGGAATGAGACCTGCACTTTAGACCCAGTAAATTTTATGTGATGTCAAACATGACAGTGGTATCTCCTAGATAAAATTTAACTCACCTGCATATTATACTCACAATGACGATCTTACATCCAACAAAATTATCTTGTGATCTGGCTACGGTTGTTCAAACGGTGGATAATGCTATCCACTGGATAAATCACTATCCAACGGATAACGCAATTGTTTCCCGTAATACTTCTCCTCTGGAGCCTGTTATATATAAAGATTAGCGTGCAGCATAGTTAATGTTTGCCAGCAAAGCCACATTTCAATTATTAATATGCCCAACTGAAACATTTTTCTCACTGTGAAATTTATATCTTTCATTTTTCTCATGTTAGGAGAATGTGGGACACATCTGACCAGTACATCAGGAACCATTGAATCTCCAAACTATCCCAAACCTTACCCTCCAGGACAACAGTGTACATGGACTGTATCAGTATCTGGATCAGTGGAGAACATTAAAATCTCATTTAGGTGAGAAAATCAGTTGTATGTGTGCATATCAGTCTAAAAACACAGTTCCAAGCAGCTGTGGATGTTTTGGTGACCATGTAATGTAATGTTTGCTCAAAATTTTTAACACAAGGACTTTTTGGAAAAATAAATTATGACTAATCACTGCAGACACTGTATTTGTTAATTTATCCACAGAAACAACTCGTTATCTGAATGATGAATATAGCCATCCAAAGTTGTACAATCTCAGTTTTACATAATTGTTAATGTAATGCATTGTACACTGTACTTTTCAAGACAGACTTGATTAATACTTTTGCAAAGCATTTGATTATTGAGAGCATAACTAACAAGTATGAAAGACTTCAGTGTGTGCATTTAGTAAAAATGCTTTGTTGTGTAAGGAATACTTGAAGGCTATTAGAACAATCAACATGTGTTACTCTTTTGAGAAGGGGAAGCTAGGTTGAAGTCAACACTTTAATTTCAAGACAAAACTTCATAAAAAAAATTGAGAATAGGGCCTTGTTTGCACTTAAAAAAAGCACTTTATTTGAGTGTCAATGTATTTAACATGAAAGTGCTAATTGGGGACACTAGATTAATGTCTCCTACTGGAGAAGGGACCGCCATTTTACGTGGTCATCCAAGCCACGCGAAGATCTAGCCATTTGCGGGGCAAAGGTAGTACCTTCATTTCTCAGTTATTTTAAGACTGTGAGTATTGGTCTGACCCTGGGAATTGAACCCGCTACCTCCCGCTCTGCAGTCAAGCACTCTAATAACTGGTATTTAGCATTTGTAAAAATTCAAAAATTTGTTTATCACCAATTTTTTGTTTTTTGCAACCTTGTTGGCATCTGAGACAATCAAATTTTTCGTGTAACCAGAAACGTCAGTTAAAGGAACTTTAATATTGGTCATGTTCGTGAAATAAGATGACCTAACAAAGGATAGCTGTCAAGGAACAAAGGATTTTGTTGTGTGACAAAAAATTGTAGGCCTCCAAATGTTCTCGATGGCATCCTTGAAGTTTGGTGACAGTTGAGAAAATTTTGGTTGGTGAAAAAAATAATTTTTTATTGTGAAAAGGGCCTAGGACACTTATTTCTTCTTTGATTTAAATAGTACCTTCAAGCTGAAACCAAAGTCTGCAGGTGGCCAGTGTGTAGATTACGTGGCAATATACAGTTTACTGCTTAACAAAGATAAGGACACAAAGATGAAAGGGAAGTTTTGTGGAGATTCAAAACCATTATCTATGACAATTACCCAGTCATCTATGACAGTACAGTTTGTCTCGGACCCAGCAGATTCTGATTCATATACTGGATTTTCCCTTTATTATAAAGCCAACTTTAAAAATGATACTGGTAAGTTAAGTTTAGCGTATTTTGTTTGCCTTTTAAACCCTTAAGCCCTGTTCAAAACAATTCAAGTTTTATTAGTCTATTTTATTTTATTTTATTTTTTTGCATATATATATGTTACACATTTGCAAAAACACCTCTAAGGCCTATTTTAATACCTAGATCCCTCAAGGTAAGACTGTAGAGAACATACAATGTATTTCAAAATATCTGCTACTGTCCTACCATCTTTTACTTTTTTGACTTTAAAATCATTGTATGGATGGCAAAGTCTAGGCTGTGCTCTATCAGTGCCCAGCGGCCCTGGCACCTATCTTTTGCTCCCGGGAGACTAGAAAATCTAAGTTTTATCATAGAAACATATGCTGGGTACCCTTGGATTTCACAGGTTCAGATCACTGAGCTCCCTTCAATTTTTCTTGGTGCACAGCCTTGAAAGTATCATTAAACATAAACTTAAACTATTGATGATTAGAAGGGATTTTTAATGACACTGCCTGCCTGCCAGCATCTAGTCAAGAAAAATTCTTGGCACTACATCTCTGTCTCTCCAAGATTTTGTTTGAGGGAGATGGGGTGACTGTACACAGGCTATATTTTACGAGTAACAGAGTGCAAAGAAAGTCAGCTTTACAGCCTACCATTCGAGCAAGCAGTAGCTAGAATTTGCTAGCCCACAAGTCATTTCAACTAGCCCAAAACCCTTTTTGATTAGCAGGATTGATTACAGTCCTTCTGTCATTTGAATTTCCCCAAAAAACAGCACTTGCCCGTTGGGTAAGTTAAGAACAAGAATCAGTAGCCCGATAGCAAAATCAACTAGCCCCGGCACGCTGCAGTAAGCCCAGTATAAGATTCTGGCTGGGTCTATTCTGATTTTACTAAGAAGTGCTTCTCTCAGTGCGGGGGCAGGGGGAGTTCAGTTAAAAAATATATTGTTCCAGTGACTGACATATTATATCATATTGCAGCATCTAAAGTGTCTCAGACAACAGTTGGCATTATTGCTGCTATCTTCTGTGCTGTGGTTTTTGTTGGAGTGGGTCTGCTGCGCTGTATTATGATTGGAGCATGTAATGTTTGCAATGCTCCAAACCCACCACAGGAAAGGCAGGTTATGGGAACCAATGATTCCTATACATTTCGAGCAGATTTTCCTCCTTCCTACAGCACAGGTTAGTTTAAATAATAACAACGTAGACCTTCATTTATATGATTAAAATTTTATGTGTGATCTGAGGCTATTTACTTAGAATCAAAGAGTTTCAAATATCCTATTCACCATATTCATCAAGACCATAATGCACCTTGTCTACCCCTTCCCCGCCAGAATTTTTGCACAACCATTGTCTTTGATTCCTCTAGGGACAACTGTAATACCGAGGAGAAACTGGAAACAATCGTTATGTAAAATTTTGTGTGGTAAACAAGGTGCATTATGGTCTCAGTGAAAATGGTGAATGGAAAAAAAAGGAATTAGTGCAAATTATTGGGAGGTTCAAAGAGTGGTAGGTAATGTTCAAGTGTAGCTGAGTGTTTGATTGGGGAAGGGAAGCTGAATTACCAAGAGTTATGAGAAATCAAGAACTCCATTCATCGATCTCTTGTATGAATTGCATCTCATTCATTGTCTTCGCTGTCATCTACTAGCTGAAGGCTCCCATAAGTTGGAGTTCATTGGTGCCATAATTTTACCAAACATGTCATAACTGTGAGTCCTGTTAGAGAGTACTCACATTTTCTCCTCTGAAGTTAAATACCATTTTCAATTTAAGAATTTTTTAGGAGCATTAAAATGTTCATCTTAAGTTTTAGACTAATGTCACTTTTCTGATGCTTTAGTTTTAAGACACCCAGAGAGATTTCCTTCACCAGAGTCAAGCCCCCAGTTTAGGGAGCTGAGAAATGGAGAAACAGCTAGGGACTCTCATTCAGCAGCTCTGGGCCATGGTGCAACATTTGAACTACAGTCAAGCAGCAGTGAGAGTGATGATGATGATGATGATGGCACAGCACCACCTCCCTACCCTGGGAATGTGCATGAAGATCAGGCTGGTGTTAGCAGAGTGTCAAACTTGGTTAGGCCCACTGTCGAAGATGGTACAAATGAACAAAATGTCACTGCTGTTCGTGAGATCCCTTCATTAGCAGTGATTATGGCAAATGAACAAATTCCTGCAGGAGACAGTCCTCAAGATCCACTAGCAGATTTGCCAATCCTATCGAGGCCCATTTATTCTTTTGATGCAGCTAACAGTATGAACAGGAATGAAGGAGTTGCACTTTCATCACAAACTTGTGGGTCTGGTAATGATGAACAAATTCAATCAGCAGCTAGTGCTCAAGATCCATTGTTAGATCAACCTACTTTATCCAGAACCAGTCGTAATGATACAGACAACAGCTTAAGTAGAGCTGAAGAACTTGAGTTGTTGCAGACTCATGTGTCACATGATGATAACACGGAAGAGTTTACAATTTAAGGAACAGAATAATACCTTAAAATACGTTGCACCAACAAGTTACTAGTACTTGTATGAGGATATGATGTATCCCGTGTAAATATGCAAAAGAATTGAATAGAAGAGTAGTGTTGCCAGGAGGTGGCCCAAGCAGGAAGTTTTTGACTTGGTTGTTATTTAATTAAATCCAAAGCCTCTTAGGAGAAAAAGAACTTAATAACTGTGTGAGCACAGCAAAACGTTATAAGAGGTAAATAGTAGATTGTTAAAAACACAGATATTATTTTAAGCTTTTCAGACAATTCATGGCCATAACAAGTTTCTGTCACTACATACAAATCATGTACGCAAGGTTCTAAACCTGTGACAGCAGACAGGCATTTTTATGTGCAAGCAAACTTCTATGAAATGATTTAGGAACCCTTTATTGCTAAATAAATCTAATAGATCTTTGCCTGCTGATTTGCATGCTTGCAATCAGAGATTATTCAATATATGTGGGGTTTTTTTTAAAAAAACAATTTTTTTGATGAAAAAATTAGGTCCATATTTTTATGTGAGCTCATATGGTTTGTCAACTGTAATCAGTGATTGTGGTTCTAAAAAACATGTGGAAAAAGTAACTGAAGAAAGAAATCAAAAGATTAATTTTTAAGTCGGATAAAAGAATCGTGTTTCATTTTTAAGCAATCCACACTTTTCTTGGCCAGAATTACCGAAAAACAAATTTTGGAAAAAATAAGACCTAACCAGAAAGATTGTATCGCATTAAAATGTACATGTTATTTTTAACCTGTCATGTACATAATAGCCAGGCAATGTTGACAACTGTAGCTGCTTAAGTTAACAGTTCTTTATCAATAGGATTAAGGAATAATTTAATGTTCTGTCAAAATATTGACCTCGTGACTTTTTAAAAGTGGAACAATATTATTATTGTATAAACTACGTATATTTATTTTCCAATATGACATTCATAATACAGGCAAACCTGTATAAATTATAACGGCCCTGTATATAGTGATCACCCTGTACATAGCAGTCATTCTGCATATAACAATCACCTTGCCATTTCCCAAGGATGGTCGTTGTACACAGGTTTGACTGTATCATTTTATGTGAAATTAAATGACAATAAACAATACCCCCTAGGTTACAGGAATAGAGATTTTATACATAGCCCTAGAAATTATATACCGGTACATGAAGTACTACAAGTTCTCTTTAATATTTATAGTTTACTCAAGAAAAAAATAAAATCGTGTAATGCTAAAGAAAAGGTAGAGACAACGAGAACAGTAAAACACAACAACAATAGGTCTAATAGAGAGTAGTCGTTACATCATGTTGCCTTGGTTGCTCTCTATTGCTCTCCACTTCTGCTCTCTATTCACAAAACAACAAATTTGCATATGCAGCACACTTTTTTTGTACATTTCTTTGCTGTTGTTTTGCATGACAATGTGACACTTAAAAGCAGCGGTGAGAAAAATGAAAAATGCTTGTGGCCACCAAGGTAGACTGGGTAGCAGGCGCTTGGAAGTAACAGGTGCAAGAAAGAACAGGGAGCATGCCATGTTCTTTCTTGTGCCCATTACTTCCAAGCAGGCTACCTTGATGTCCACCAGCATAGCCTGCATTGCAGGTGTTGAAAGGGGTAGGGGATTGGGAGGAAAAGGGAGGGGGATTGCAGCCTACCACTAGCACTTCTCATTTTCTCACTGCTGCTATAAAATTTTCATTTCTTGCTCTAGCTCTTTCTCTGTTTTGCACGTCAATATCAGCTTTGCTGTTTTTTTTTTTTACTCTCTAAAAGGTCGTGTGGCCATGTGATTTACTGCTGAAATGCATGGGCTGCTTGAAATGCGAAATTTCACCCCAGCTTACATACATACGGACGGACGTTTGTGTTTCTTTTACTTCAGTAATTTATTTTTCATGTTCTAAAAATATGCTTTTCTTGCATTAAATGCAAACAATGAATATTAGTATTTTTATTTTTACTCTTCATTTAATTCTGTTCACAGTTTTAAATAGAAGTGGGCAAATTGTACAATTACTTTTAATTACGTTCCTTTAGTGTATACAATGAAATATTGAGTATTGTTTAAAGGATGACATCATTATGGGATAAAGTAAACATGTTGTACCCTCAAAAAATAATTTGTCATATTACACCCCTACCTCCCCACAATGGCCACTTTCCTTTGTCCCAAAGGTGGCCATTGTGGAGAGGTTCGACTGTAATTTGCATTCCTAAAAAAATTTCCTTTGTAACGGCATATAATTTACAGGCACTGAAGAAAAACGTTTGTAATTGATATTATTTTGGATTAAATCAGCGGGTTTCTTTTAACCCAAATATGTCGAGAGAATAATTTGATAAGCAAAACTTGTATATAATTTGCTGAATTGAAATAACAGGCTGTTTAGCGATTGTTTCCAAGTCTTGTCACCCAAACATGCCACATTTCCAAATCCACCTTGGAAACTTTTTTCTGTTTGTAAATTATTAATTTTACCCCACGATTTAGTAAGGACAAACATTTTAGCGTTGTAAACGGCGTTTTCAAATACCGTATTTCCTTGAATAAGCATCCAAGACTTCAGATAACGTACAAATTTTCTGCAACCATTTTCTTTGTTCCAGAATATACATGAACAGGATGGGTCAAAGGTGGATTAACAATAATATTAGATGAAACACAATAAGGAAAAAAATCCTTTGGAACACAGGGAACAGTTAAATTGCCAAAAAACTCCCTCTTTTGCAGGTACACCTTCCATCTTTAAATCTCTTAGACTTACAAAAATTTATCTTTATGGTAAAACCATTATAACACATGTATTACACATAGACTAAACTTTATGATGATATTTTTTTTGGGGGGGGGGCGATCAGAATAAATATCACATGACAATGACGTCACAAGAATTTTAGCTCTAAATCAATTTGCAGCCCTTATCGGCATTTTCTTTAGAAATGCTCGACGCTACCTATACTTTGGATGCTTGTCTTCTGTAGTGTGAAGTTTCACAAAAATCTATAAGACGAATTTCAAAAAAAAGGTCTAAGAGATTCAAAGATGGAAGGTGTACCAACAAAAATAATGGGTCAGGCCACCTTAATCTAAAGTTACTTTTAAAAGCACCTAGCCTGAATTTCACCCCCCTCCTGTAAACAGAGGTGGTGGTTGATCTAACCTTTGTATAAATATTATTTTAGAAATCACAATCACTCAAGCATCTTACAACTGATTTTATTTTTAAATTTTATCTGTTGTTAGAATTTAAATAACATTTTCTTGTAGTAATTTGTGTTTCTTTTCATAATTAACATCGTCTTAGCACCTCATTTTTGTTGTTTTCAACACTCTGGACATGATTTTTCGTCCTCAGGCTATCTCCTTTAAGTGAGAAAAGGAGACATTAAAATGCAAGTTCAAGACGTACTCACAATTTTTTTTGGCCTTGGTTGTCATGTGGGAGAGAGTGTCTTATTTTTCTCAAATATACAGTTATGAAAAGTAGGAACTTTCAAAAGATCTATTCAGAGGAAAGAACAATTGCTTTTGCCAACATTTATCCCCTGGATAGTGATTTATTTGGTGGATGGCATTATCCAGCTTTTGAACAACTGGTGGCTGCTCTTTTGTGTAAAGACAGAATTTTAAAATGAGCTAGTCCTCAAACAGTTTTGAGCAGTGCTACAAATAATGATGTAACACATAATACTATACGAGTTACAATCTTAATGCCTTAATAATATTATTAATTTTAATTCTACATCCTTGTCCCAGTGTATCATAGAAATAGCAAGGTGAGGGGTTTTTAAAAAATTTTTTGATATTCTGAGAGTTGGGAATTAAAAAATGGCCATTGTAGGGGGCTTGTTTCCATGACAACATGGTCACTGTTGTGGAAGTTTAGTGCTGCATTAATGATCTGAGCCTGCAACTTTTGCTGTCAGTTGTCTCTCCAGTTCAAGTTGTTTTTCATGAGCTTCTGCTTTACTGCGTTCCTCTTTCTCTTTCTGTAACTTGAGTTTCATTGCTCTCTTCTAAAATGTTAAATATTAAAGTACAGATGTAAGAATCTGTCTTACCAACTGGGAAGACACAATTGGTAATTTTACTTCATAAAAATAATAATTATCCATGTTTCACTTTCAGTACAGTAATGAAAATATTGTAACAGTACTTCCGATGATCCTTTATTATATAAACACCAATGAAATACCAGGTGAGCATTTATGCGGAAACTTGATATCTTCACATGTGAAAAATAACATGTTATCTTAACATGTGAAAATATCACCGTTGCTATGGTGTCATAATAAATTGTGCCCTTCACACCAAAAAACTATTAAAGTGGAATGGTTTGGTAGTTCATTGGTGTTTATTGCCCCCGCAGGGTTCCGGCCCAGGAACCCGAGGAGGCACCCTAATGTCCCCTGCGTAAAGAAGAAGTATCGTATTACTGTTAGTATATGCGAAGCTTTCCCGATTTGATGAAACTAGGCGCGCACGGTGGTCCCGGTTAATTTTCTGCGCGTGCGCGTGGCTCAGCAACCGCGCAAACTGGGTTTGTCAACGAGTCGCATTCGCCGAATTGTGTCGTACACAAGCGCAACAAGTGGCTCCAAATCCTCGTCCGGGAAGATTTTCCACCGAAACTCCTCTAGAGCGAGAACGCCGACTTCAAATTCAGCGTGAACAACGAAGGAGAAGACGTCAACAAGAAACCGCGGAGTAGAAGGAACATCGATGAGCACAGCGAAGGCAACGCCGACAACAACAGACAGAGGAACAGGAGATTGGAATCAAAGGAATTATGATCGTTTTACACTGTCGAAAACCCAGATTTCTTAGTTTGCCCGTTTCCCCGAAGATATATAGATCAAAGTCTGCAAAGTTTCAGCTCCGTATTACGGCCCGAATAACAATAATTTTCAGGCGAACTGCACCGGGCCATATTTGTTCTTTGTTTTTGTCTTTTTCTAAATGCGGGCGGCGAAATAATGCTAAATGTGCTTTTCAATACACTGTTAACAATAACACTACATAATACGCAAAAAAGAAGAAGAAGAAGAGAAAGAACAACGTATGGACCTTTAACACGATATTCGCGGTTAGTCACCCGTCCAGTTCGTAACCCCGACCGACAGGGCTTAACTTGAGTGCCGTTACCAAACGGAGTTTCGCGAAGGTTATTGCGAGATACATATTTCTATAGAGTTAAAAAGTTATTCAGCAGTACTGCACAATTGTTTGCTATTAAAGAACTTGATTTGTCAGACACAAATCAGCAACGTGGATCGACAGAACTTTAAACTGGTTTTGTCAACGTGGATCGACAAACTCGATTCAAACCATATCAGGAATAGCTCAAATTTCTCAAAACCCAGTCAAAGACAAGAAAGGTGCTATCGTAAAATAACCGGGTTTTGTTCTATATTAAGGTATTCAGGGTTTAATAAACAGTGGTCCATGTGTTTTTAGGGTTAGTTTATGGCGAAATCCCGATTATTTTATTTGATACAAGGACATGCCAGAAAAAATGAACTGGGAAATATCTCAAAGGTGAGAAACTTGAAACAGTGGTCCATGTTTTTGTATGGTTAGTTTATTGCGAAATCATTTATATCAGTTGCGTTCGACGTTGCGTTCAAGAATGTCACACTCGAAGCCAAAGCATCCGTTCAACACATTAGTTATAGGAAATTTAGTTACAAATAGACAATTAAAGATGGTTTTGCTGTTTAACACGCGTTCTATTACATTTGCAGTGTTGGTTGAACTCATTATGAGATGTATAAAAAACAATTGTCCATCCTAGGCATGTCATGTATGAGGATTTTCATTAACCCAGGAAACAAAGTGTAATAATTGAGAAAACACAAAAGAGAACAAAAGAATTACACTCAGAAACTCTAATACGAAAACTGCATTTCAAAGGTTCATGGCAAATACATGGACAACCACAAGGTGTCTTCATTCGGGTTTTAAAAGGTCGGGGGCAGATTTAGTGACAACTATAACTAGTATAAGAAATAGAACATTACAGGGCCGCTTGGAGATACAAAATTCCTCATCTCGTGTTGAAAAAATATTTCACTCCTTCGCTGCACTCATTCCTGAAATATTTTTCAACACTCGAAGAGAAATTTTTTTTCTCCACGCGGCCATGAAATATCCTCTATTTATTTTGTTTTCCTTGCATTTCCAAAGAGTAGCAGGGTTGTCAATAAGGGCCGGGGGCCGGGGATTTCCCCCAGCTACTCAGAGCATGGCCCCCGGTTACTTTCGTCGTTAAATTAAACCAAAAGAGCACACCTTTGAAACACACAAAGACTATCCATCAAACTAAATGCGAATTTCATCTGCAGCAGGTTTAAGTAATTCTGAAATACTCGCGTGCAAAAACTAAGAAGCATCGGAAAAAGACATCTGACTTAGATTTGGTACTAGTACACACGCGCGAAAACTCTCCGTTCGCGAAATGTCAGTAGGGAGTTTTAGCAACGACGACGGCGACGGCAACGAGAACGCCAAAAAAGCAATAGGTTTATTGAGCAAAACAACTAGTTTGCACGTGCATCACGCTTTTTTGTACATTTCTTTGCCGTTACTGCACGACTATGACGTGAAAATGCCTAGTTTCACATTTTATGGAGGACGTAAAACAAACGACGACAAACTTTTCCTTCTCTTTCTAAACTTGAGTGCGCCCAAAGAAATCAACTCCAGGGAATTGGTCTACATTAGCTATTTTCAGCGAATTGAAATAAACGCGACAAAGTTGGAAAAAAAGCGAATTCATTTTTAAAAGTGACGTTTTCACTACCGTCACCTTTGTCGATGCTAAAAGTCCCTAGTTTCAACCGTTGTGTAGGGTTTGTGTTGAACATGTCGAAGAAGTGGCAAAGGATTCTGCACTCTTTGTTCACGATGAAAGACCTGAGCAGATCTCTGTTGACATCACAAGTTGAGGCATCATCTGAGGGTTAAATCTCCCTGATGCTGATGTTGATGATAATTAGGATTATGATGAAGGCTTTGAAGGTGAAGACTATGACTGATTACCATGTTTAATATGTGGACATTTAAGTGACCAGGTCTACATTTAGCTTTAGGTATCGAGTATATAAAATAACGCACGGTCAACGGGAAATATTCGATCACTGTCCGCAGGCCATGATCACATGCTCTTAGTTCTACTTCCAAAAAGTTATATATAAAAGGGAAGTTGAGTATTAGCATTACTTTTACATTCTTCTCCTTGAGTCTCGTTTTGACATCTCAGCGTCGTTTATAAAGTATTAGCCCTGTCGTTTAAACGCTCTTCCGTAGGTCAGTTTCTTCGTATGTTAAGTGATGTTTCGTTCATAAATTCGAGACCACTAATGTCACCAGTTGTGCAGTTCAGTTTTGCCATATTTTATCCCGTGATTTTTCGTGCATTACGCTTGTTTTAGCCTTATCATACTTTTATTTTTCAACAAGCCATAGTAACCTTATGTTTATGATGCTTTTTCGTACATTCATCGTCCACTTTTCTTCTTTCCGCTTCTGCGTGGGTTAATTCATTTGCAATATTAGTTTCACTTTTGTTTTCCGTAAGTTGTTTCGTTCTTACGTATAACTAAAATAATGAGGATTTACAATTGATTTTACAGCGCATGTTAATTCATTTGCACCGTATAAGAATCGATTGTCCTTTCAACATTTTAGCATTTGTAAAGTATCGTTGTGATTTAACACTTCACTGGCCAGCATGCGCCTTGTCTGCGTGAAGATAAGACTGCGCAGATAACATGACCGGTGCCAACCTGTCCTTTTTTTTAGGCCCGGTGCTTACATGTATATTCCCATTTGGCGGCTACTAAAAAAACCCTCCAACGAGCCTTTACGTAAAGTAATTTAACTATTATTTTAGTGTCTCAGAATGTTGTAGTTTGTTTTCTTTAATAAAGACGTGATCATCATAAAACCGCTAATGATAGCTGTACTCTTGATGAAGATTGCTCTTTTGGGGCGGTAATGCCTTTTCGAAAACGGTAAAAACTACACTTCAAAACCTTCTTGGGGGAGGGGGGGGTGGGAAGGGGCTCCATGACTGCTTGTGACTTCCCCGGCTACTAACAACAAATACCCGGCAACTTGAAATCTTAGTGACAACCCTGAGTAGGTACCTAATCATGTAACACTGCACACATTATGTGTGAAAGCTGATGAATTGTTTAACTAGTAAGCTTGCTATTAAACTCCTGGTTAACTTAATACAAAAATGACTATATAATTCAGCTCACCTGAAGTCTTCCTACTCTATCTTCAACAGAACTCATATCCTGCTTGATTTTCATGAGCTTTATATGGTATGTGCGGACATATGACAGCTGAAAAAAGGAGTAGAAATTATTAAATTTTATATCACATTGCACACTTAGTAAAGTAACAACCATCTATCTTTTTGTCATATTGGTCTCTGGAGTTGAAACTTCCTCACAATACAAAGTATTTCAGGCGCGGTATATTATTTTCCTTAAGTCACTTTAACAAACCTTGTTTTGTTTAAACACAATAGAATTATTTGTTTTAAAAACAGCATTTTCTATCAGGGCATCTTCTCCAGTATGTTTTGGGAATTTTTAGTGAGAAGCAACAAATGGCTTTTCTTTAAGTTTTTTCACTTTTCTATATTAGGCACTCCACTTGGGTTAAAAATGAAGAAATCTTCTGTTCTCTACCAGTACCAATACAAACACACTCAATTAAACTTATTATTATTTGAATACATTTTCAAATTATTCTTAACTCAAATTTGACCTGTCACATATATGTTTATCAAAGAAGCTCAAACATTCATTATTGTTATAACACAATATGTAAAAAGAATCAATACAAAAAAGCTCGGATTTAATGTTACAAGCCAAAAATAAATTAAACTTAACACATTTTAACCTTGGTTAATTCTCTTTGACTCCTAGCATAATTAATTTTATCAACACAGCATTAATGGTCATGTTTTCTTACCATCAAAGCGAGATTTCTGGCTGATATACAGTCAACAAACTTGTCATTTTCCTGTTGCATAGTTTCAATCAAAATGCCTTGATTTTGCCTGAAAAGTTTATACAGAAGACATAAAACATCACCATAATGTTATAATAATAATTTAATATTTATATTGCACAAAATACATGTAAATGTTCAACTACATGTAAGAGTTGGAGAATTTTAGGCATCAATTTCAGACTATTTTGGCATTAAGCAAGTTATACAAAGAATGGTTTTTGAATAAGTAATGTGAAAATGAGCAAATTTTTCCAAGGACACAGTCTGAGGAATGATGGCTTTTTGAAGGTCAGAGATGTTTAATTTGTCTATGCTAATGCCCTGTTTTATTTCTTTAGTATTTTGTTCAAATAAATGAGGCAGTTTTTAACTTAAAAATCATGACCTGTAATGTGGACACCTTCTATTGCCTCCTCATGATCAGTGTGATCATCAATGGAGTTTGACTGTAATCTTTTTCAGTGACAAATATATAGCAAGTGCCAAAATGCTGCAGAAACAGTGCTATGAAACAAAATATTTTTGAACTTTGCAGGGAAATGGGCTTAATTCCAAAAAAAGCAATGAAGAGCTAAAAAGTCTTTTTATCTCTAAGATTTGGTAACTCACACAGGAGACCAGAAGATTTCTGCTGTACCTGGGAGGGTTGGCATATATGACCTCTGCCAAAAAGTTCCCAGTTGACAGTCAGCTTTATTCAATAATTGTTAATTATGTATTGGTCAAATTGAAGCTTCAACATCACCCCTGGGCATTTGACATCTTTGCTGTCCCAGGGGTGGGGAATTTGAACCACAGCCTTGATTTCATGTGACATGTCTCGGTGCTTCACACGAGGCTGGTGGACTTTGGAATGATTTCAGAGAGAAAGATTGTGGCTTCATGGCCAAGTGGCTGCAAAGCAACAGTCCACACAAGCTTTGTGCCATGTTCGAAGGTATTTAAATTATTTTTTATGATTCATGCTTTGAATATATGAATATGTTTTAAGTTGTGTTACAATAAAATACAGTACCGGCAATTTGTTACTGGCCACATGCAATGTTTATTAATAAAAAATTAAAAAGGTATGCAATGATCATCAGTGAAAAGGTCATGAATGTATGGATTTGTCGTAATTGAAGTAGGTGGAATGTTTAGAAAGCTTTCTGTTGCATGACACGCAAAGAAAAGCTGTGCATTCAGTGTGGTATATGTTTCCACCGCTTTGCACAAGAGCTTTGTTCGTATTATGAAATATGGTAACTTTTAAATTTTCCTGAGGTGGGGGCATTATTTTGATCACCTAAAATGGACCTGTATGATGGGGCATTTGAACGGCTTTTTGACTTGGGGAGGGGGAAATTGGAACAATAATTTTCAAACAAGTAAAATGCCCGGGGGATTACCCGGGGGATGTGGAAGGTTCGATTTGACTGATACATTACAATGTGGCCAAGTATTCCTTAATCCAATATGGGTACCATAAGTACAGAAAGCAGTTTTTACATAACCCCTACCACAATAACCCTGCCTCAAGCTGAATTTGCACAAAAACTGACAAAAAAACAATGGAATAAACGCACGCAGTATGATGCGATGCATTTTAAGTGAACTAAAGCTAAAAGTACTTGAGCTAACAAGAAACTTAACAAAGCTTATACAATTAATATAGCGTGAACCGACTTGCTCACGTTAATTCGCCCAGACGTCCTTGAAGGCTCTCCATATTCGGAACAAATGACTGCATGAAACCTTCGGTAAGAATTTCTGTAATATCTGCACTTTCCTTGCTTTCTATACTACTGTCCGCGTCGTCAACAGCTGTTTCGTTACTCATTTCGAAACCAGGTTTCGCCAGCAGGGAACTAAGAACTTCCTCCTACTCGTCCTCTCACATCTCACATCCCAAATAACACTGCATACTCGGAAACGAATTTTACACGAGACGGTATCGACATGTATCGGTAAATCCGAACTTTTCCTAAAAAGGGGTGTTTACCATAATCCGCTGACCATCTGTAAAGGTGCGAAATTTCGAAATCGTGACTTTTCCTGAATATTTTGAGGAGAGAGAGTGGAGGGATGGGAACCGGCGACCGCTTCACGCGGTAGTTGTGAATATGATCACGTCTTGTGGCACTATTCTATGGCTTTGGAAAATTTTATCTTCTTTGGATTTATAGCATCATGTCCGAACATTCTCCTTTCGCGGAGTGTGGAGATTTAAGGCCCCGCCAAGGGTCATTTCTAGCCAGGAAAAAAACTTGGAAAGATCTACAAATTGCCGTGAAACAGACCAAGTCCGTTCAACAGAACCTTGTAAACCGAGTGCCTCATTCATTCACGTTTTGCGATAACAAGCTTTATTTTCTCGCTGTTCCTTTTGGGAGTCGCGAGAACACAGTTCATTATGTGGATCTTCCATCTGAACACCTAAACAAAGAAAAGACAAACGATTTTATGCCGCTCTCGTGGAAACCTCTTCTAGACTCCTTTAGAATAAGTCGTTCGTTTTCGGGATATTCGAGAGAAGAACAGCTACTCCGAGAAAGAAAACGTTTAGGTGCATTTGGTATCACTTCGTACGATTTCGACGCAACTTCAAGGCGGTTTATGTTTGCGGCATCCAGTAGTTTGTATACGTGCACAGATTGGCGAATCGATGAAGAGGTAAGAAACCACCAGCTAATCACAGTAAGGAGCTTTTAAAGCAAAAATGAGAGTGAGATGTGTCCGTGATTGAGATGGCGTGAAACATACAGTTACACCGTGTCAACTGCTAATTGAATTACAGTTAACTGTTGGGATGATTATTATCTTATCATCATTTGTCATTGGCTAATGAGAAGCAATTGAACCTGTCTAGTTTCATCGTAAACCAATTTAATTTGTTGAAGCTGTTGTTTGTATTTTTTGTCAGTGATCTTCATTACTCTGTTGGTTGGTTTTCTATCTAAAAGAGTCCATTGATCTTTTTACATTGATTATGGTTTGCAATGCACCTATCAATGTTAATGTGGAGCGGGGGAGGGGGGTGGGGAGGGCAAAGGCCAGGGATTTAAACTGGAAGCAATTTTTTGGGTCAAATGCCCTACCCCAGGGACATCGTATTTGGTCAAAAGCGGACGAATTCCCCACCACTCCAACCAAGAATAGAGGTCAAATGGGTTTCATTGAAATTAGCAGCATACATGTACCAACATTCTGAAAAGGCCTCATTCATTTATTGTAACAATAATTTATGTCTTTTATAATTTATTTTTGTCTTTAAATAAACAGGCTCAATAGTTTTGTCAACTTACTTTTATAGAAGTATAACAGAATGCAATCTTTCTTAACCTTATGCAGCAAGACCTCTAAAACTGTATGGCACGATGTTTTCCATTTTATTAGCCCCAAATATAACTAGCCAATACACTTTGCTGCATTGTGAACTTTAATAACTGTGAAACCAGTGGTAGAGTTTTGTTTTTCACAGCCTTTCAACTTTTCATTTGCATAGTTGGATGTATTGATTTGAATCAGAATAGACAGGATAAAAAAGATATCTTGTCACGTTCTAATTAGCTGCTATCTTGCACATGAGGATAAAATGTACTCACAGATCCTTGTGAAAACAATGGCCGCCATCTTTGGTCACCAATACCCCTGATAATGCAACTGGTAACCGACTGGTAACCAGGTCTTCCCAAGATGGTGTCAACAATCAAGGGAAATTCAAAAGTCTTCACCCTTAGGACTTGGTGATGATCAAAAGTTCCCACAACAGGCCGACTTTCTTTATCAAATCTTCGCCCTTCACTCGACCTCCCTTCCCCCTTCCAGATTAAACATTGATAGGTGCATAAGCTGCCCATAGGTTTTTAGTTATTCAACTGTTACCAGGAAGTTGAAGAATTCATTAACCACATTCCCAGCTTTAACCTTCATCTAATAATTTATTGCACAAGCTTTGCGACAAAAGTGAAAAGAAAAAATTCACTAAAAATCACAAATTCGTTTTTTGTATAAATTGCCAAAATATTACCATTGCAGGGTCATACATAGGACCTTGTCTGACACATTTAAATAACACTATTTAAAGTCTCCATGTTGGACTGCAGAACTGAAGGGATGCATATAAATCTAGCCTTGTTTTTTATCTTGGTGACCACTACCAACTTAACTGTTTGTTTCTAAATTTGTTAGAAACAGCTGTGATGTACAAGTCTTACACGTCATCACCTCATGCAATCCAGGTATAAGGTAGACTTAACAAGGTCTGCCATCTGTAAAATCCCCTGCGATATATGTGTGTCATGCACCCACAGATCAAAATATCAGTCACTCTTGACAGGACAATTTCACACACTTTTGGATTAATGTCTTGTTCAGTATAAACCTTTACCATAAAAAATGAATTCAATTTCCATCCAAAATATTCTAGTGAATGGCAGAAAATGTCTTGTTTGAGTCCTAAGTATCAAACTTAGATGTGGTGTTTCAGTTCAAGGAATAGGACACCAACTTGTGGTTGTATGGTGTGACACATTAGTAGTGTATTAACATTCACATGAGTTCTCATCTGTCATGGTTTGGGTACATTCTACAACCTTTGGAAATCACAGGAGTCTTTGTTTATGTTCAGAAGTTGTCAGAATGTCTTTGGCACTGTTTGGAAGTCGTCAGATTTTTTCAGAAATTTAGGTATAAAAGTAGCATGCCTTTGATTTTGGAAAAGTCGGCAGGTATACTATCATTAATGGTTTCTGCCCATTTAAACAGTCCCTGTCTCTTCCGTTTTGTTGAGGATCAACTAATATATAGCTGACAGAATTTGTGAATCACAGCCACCATGGTGATGCCAGTTCCAGATCCAAGCCAATATCCTGGAAAATTAAGGGCTTGAATCTCTGACTCAGTTCCTAAACCAGTGCTGTGAGTCCAGTGGAGTTAATTTTGTTATTATTCATAAAATGTATAAAATTTATTTATAATACATTTAATGTATTATATTTTTTGTAGGATGAAAACAGACTGCCAATTCTCCCAGAAGAGCTTCATTCACAGACCCCAGAAACAAAGATGGATGCTAAACTTTGTCCTTGTGATCCCAACTTAGTGGCTTTCATTCATCGTAATGACATTTGGATCCATAATATTATTACAGAGGAGGAGAGAAGACTGACATACACAAATCAAGGCTCACCCAGTCATATGGAAGAGCCTGTATCGGCTGGTGTAGCATCTTTTATTGTTCAAGAAGAATTTGACAGATATACAGGATACTGGTGGCAACCAAACTTTAGCACTGACGAGAGTATGTACTACCTTATTAAAGCACATTAAAACTTCATGGAAAAGTATAAATCAGTTATTTAAGATACTTTAATTTTATCCATATTATTTAATGCTTAAGCATAAATTTCCAGTCATAGAGTAATACAAAATTTGACGTTGAGTTTATTGGAGTAAAGCATGTGGTTGATGACGAGTGTTATTGACTCAATTGGTCTTTTGCTTTTAAATTGACTTATTGATCATTCACTGACTAATCACAGCTGACTGGTTGGTTTGCACACTAAATGACTGGCTAGCCAATTCATGAGTTGATACAAGAAAGTCAGAAAAGAAGTTCTGAAGCTGACATTTTGAGTGCTAACCCTCTGCCCAAGCAGACAGTCCATTCTGAGTGGCTCTAGTAAAAGGCTAGTGCTTAACAATATTAGCCTTTAATCTAGTTAAGGTCGCAAATTGACTTCATCACCTCAGTTGATGAAACCGAATTTTGGTATTTCCCTCCCCACCAACACAGCACCAAAGTTTCTTTTACAGTCAAGCGAGGTCAAGCATACCCTGCAAGATTCCATTAATGAATTTAATATTTGAAAGTTGAATCAGTTGGTAGTTGTAGATTTCAGTTTCATCTCAGCATTCCTACATACGTAATGAGCAGTGAATTCACATGCGACGTAGTTATGAGAGTTCTGCCAGCTGAGTTTTCTTGAATTTGATGTAAATGTCTGAAAAAAGAAATTTTATCCAGTGAAAGATTTTTCAATCTGACCGAATACAGAGGAGTTATCTTGAAAAAATCACCGCTCATTACACATGCAGGAATGCAGATTTGAATTTGAGACTAGTTGCAGCAATGACTAACATATGCATTTTTCAAAAAATCGATTCATTAGTGCAATCTTGGCGCGTGCGCTTAGCTTGGCTTGACTGTAAAGCTAACTTCTTCTTTCATTGGCCAACTGATTGACTAATTGATTAATTCACTAGCTGACAGTTCTGACATAAGTGACTGGTCAGATGGCTTCAAAATCAATCAATTTGGTTTTAAACAGGTGATTGATATAAGCCTGGATACTCTTAACATTATTTTTTTCTTTTCCAAGCACTAGTAGTTTTATCTTTCATTGACTTATATAATTTTTAATGATTTGTTAATAGGTTTGACAAGGACCTATAGAATTTTGTTTGAAGAGGTAAGCCTAGCATAATGTAGACTTGTATAACTAAGCTCCCTTCTCTGGTAGAGAATCAGTGTCAGAACCAGTAAATATGAAAGTGCATAAGTTGAGAGATATGATTTTATAAACTATTCCTAATATGAAATCAGAAAAACTTTGCACTGTTTTGCTGACCATTCACAAGTTCTTTTGACATTTAAACACAATCTGCTGAACTCAAATCTCTCAGCAACAGCAACATGTTATAAATAAAAATAAAAATAATAGAATGAATGATTTTTAGTCAGGGTGGCCTCTGCAGCATAAAATGCTCATATCATAGAGGGCCCTGGAAAAAAATTAGAACAACTAGCCTAAATAACAGCAACTAAAAATACAAAAAAAATACAAAAAATACAAAAGTTAAAATACAACAATAATAAAAAGTCATTTAAAAAGCTGAAATACAAGAATTAAAATACACTTAAAAAGGTTAAAAGTATTTTGCTTGTGATCTAAAGAATTCCAAAATACAAGTTTGAAAAGTGACAACTGACACATTGTTATGCACAATGCCTGAAAAATCAGTTTTTTCCTTACATTTATCAGGTGGATGAAAGCGCTGTAGAGGTTCTTCATATTGTCTCTGGCCCTGACAGTATGGCACGTAACAGTCATGTGGATAGCTATAGGTACCCTAAAGCAGGTATTGATTGCTTCTCTGATCTTTCATAACAGTTTCTCAATAACCCACGTAGCATAAATAGAACATTATATGTATACTACCTACAGTAAAATATACCGTAAAGTTCCCAAAGTAACCACCCTTGAAAGTAGCAATAAACTTTCACACTGTGTTACAGTCAAACCAGGTCAAGCGTACCCCCCAAGAATCCATTAATGAATTTATTATTCAAAAGTTGAATCCGTTGCTGGTTGTTGATTTCAGATTGATCTCTGCATTCTTGAATGTGTAATGAGCCGTTTATTCACACGCGAGGCAGTTATGAAATTTCTACCGGCTCCATTTTCCTGAAATTGATGTAAATGTCTTCTAGGAAGCTTAATCTATTCAAAGATTTCCAATCTGACCAAATACAGGGAAGTTCTCATAAAATATTCACTGCTCATTACGCATGCAGAAGTGCTGCTTTGAATTTGACACCAGTTACGGGAACGACTAACGGATTCATTTTTCAAATAATCAATTCACTGATAGAATCTTGGGGGGTACGCTTGACTTGGTTTGACTGTAACAAATGCTAAAAGTAGCGACCCTCCAAAAGTAGCGACTTCAAAAGTGATTTCCCTTCTTGCTAGAAATGATAAAAATTACAGTTACAACAAACTTTACCAAACTTATCCGAGATTTAATTTATTAATAGTTATAATAATCTTTGACATTCCTTTACATAATGTAACTCAAAAGGTACATTACATCTTTTTTTTTTTTTTAAAAAAGTCTTCCTTTCGTCTGTGAGTACCCACACCATAATCAAACATAATTCTTTTGAATGTTTATACTTATTTGAGTTTGAGTGGGAGGGGGAAGGGGGTTGGCGCTTATTCGAGGTCGGGTGCTCATGAACTTTTTCTGCATTTAGGGTGGGCAGTTATTAGAGCTGGGCGTTTATTCAAATAAATATGGTATGCCACTTATGCTTTTATGTAATGTTTATGGTGTAGTTATTACTTTGCAGGCTCTACCAATGCCAAATCCAAGCTCAAAATCATACAGTTTAGTATAGATACAAGTGGAAGGGTAAGTTCATTAGCTTAGTCTGCCATCAATCCAACACAGAACTCTTACTTAAACAAGTTTGAGGTCCCTAGTGTAAGTTACAGACCAAGTTTTTTACAATTGATTTACTGCTCAATTGTGTAGCACGTAGGCCATATATTAAGGATCTGAAACTTAATGTACAGAGGGAGAAAACTAGGTACTATATAGATGTATATTACCTTATTGGTAGTATATTTCGCGCTTTTGGCAAGACAGTATTTTGCAGGATTTTATTTTTGCGATTTCATTAGGCAAATATGGAAAATTCAAGGGTATTAAATTTCAGAAAGCATTCTCAACTTGATTTTAGTTTTAAATCTTCTGAACTTTTTGAAAGATCAAGATAA